>NC_143055.1:135338863-135490378 GCF_052426305.1 Pelodiscus sinensis | reverse complement strand
CTTTGCAGGAGCAATGTTGTATACACATGTGGGATGGAAGCCATGGTACAAAGCTTAATGTATTTTTAAGTGAAAAGTCTGTAGTATTTATTATGGAGCAGAGGGTGAGAATGTAAAACAAATTAAAAAAAGAAAAAAAAAACCATAAAAAAAAACCCTTGAAATGATCACTTTGTTTATTTGGTTTTGCTAATTTGTTAAAAGCAAGGCATGGAAAAGTTGCATTTTCACACCCAATCAGTATTTTGAATAAAAAGAAATGAAATCACAAAAAACATAATTAAAACTAGGAGATGACAAAACCCAGGTATTTATTTCCTTTCTGTGGATTAGCCAGCCGGCTGATCACATTCCTCACTTTCAGATGGCAAAACCCAAAAATAAAGTAATTTGTACAGTTACTAGCTGACATTTGTCAGGCTACACACAATGAATGGCTTTTGCAACATTTTATTATGCTTACATTAAAGATTAGTGGCTTAATTTTGAAGCACTTGCAGTTTTGTGATTTACATAAATCACACAACCCATTTCTGTACCTCAGGCTTCCATGGCGAATGTGCATTTCACAAACGCTTGGTAACTGATTTATGTACCCACCAAAGCTTTAGATTTGGGTGGCAAAAAAATAGCACAGGTTGAGAATACTTGCCTTTTGCAGGCACTGTCTCCATGTGCTGTGTCCGGTAAACCGTGTGGGGTCCACAGAGCACTCACTGGTGTCCTGTGAAGAGCTGGATGGTTACATGGTGCAGTTTCCTCTTCTCTGCTTCCAGCTTCTACCTTGTACTCCTGGAAGCTAAACGTACTAGTGGTGCTTTGCTAGTAGTCCTTTCCCATGCCAGCAGTTGCTCTTGTTGGCAGAGGAATGCTCTGTGGCCACCAGTGGAAGGGGAGGTGGTCTCAGTGGGGAAACGTGGTCCAGGCAAACTTCAGCTCCCCTGAACTTGGAGAAGAGAGGAGAGCCGTGTGATGGTGAATGGAAGGGAAGGTGATCTATGCACTAGCTACGGACGGGCTGGAGGTCTGTGAAATCACCAGTGGGCGTGATGGTGGTTTTTGCATTCACCAGTGGATGGGGAAGGTTGGACAGACATCTGTCAGGGATGATCTAGACAGTGCCTGGTCCTGCCGTAAGGCAGGGGTCTGGAGTTGATGCCCACTTGAGGCCCCTTCCAGTGCTATGGTTCCATGATCTGTGCGACTGACTGCCCTCCCATTGGTACTCATAGATAATCTCTCTAGGAAGATGTGGCAAGTGGATTCAGGCAAGTTGGAGGCCAGTTGGTGCAAGTCACTGTGAGTAAACCTTTGCTCCCTGACTTCTCCAGTCCAGCCTGACCCTGTCATTTCTCTGTGCAACCGACTCTCTGCAAAGTAACCAGCCGCTCAGTGCAAACCAAGGGTTATAGAGCTGGGCCTCATTCTACGAGGAAGAAACCTTTTCCGGAAAGAGGCGTGTGGACGCAGAAGAGGGGGTTCTTTCGAAAGAAGAGGCCTCCAGGAAATAACACAGCAGCCCTGGTGGCCACTCTGTCCGTACTAATCACAACTGAAATGCGAGAGCACATCCAATCAATGTGGATGCTATCTTTAAAAAAAAACAATGTTTTTTTCATTGGACGCTCTCTTTCGAAATAAGCTTTTGTAGAAGATCTCTTCCAGGAAAAACTTCTTCTGAAAAAGCCTGCAGTCTAGACGTATCCTAGGAGGTGTGGAGAAGTGCCTGACCTAAGCCCCAACGCAGGTCAGAGAGATGCGTCTATCTCCACTCCGGGTTCTCAGCCAGGACATCGGTTTAGCACAGAACAAGGAGGAAGCGGGGTCCCCGTACCGGGGCAGGGCTCTTTCATGTGCGATTTCGCTCTGCTCAGAGCAGGTCTGTTCAATTAGTCCAGCGATGAGGGTGACTCACCCTTAGCACCTCTTGGGGTTAATTCAGGGCATTGCCGCAAACTTTGGCTCCAGCATCTCCAGCAGGCCTGTCTCTAGAGCCAGGTCTCTGGCAGCGCAGCCGTCCTGCCAAGCCCCTTAAGTTCAGCCCCCTTCCGGGGTATCAAAACCAAGCCCACACAAAACGGAATAATTTTTCTGCCCCCACTGGCATCTGTAGGGCTCTCTGCTCTGCCAAGGCTTCCCACGCAGCAGCCTACACTGGCTTGTTGCCCTGTCTGTGACTCGAACCCAGGCCTTCTCTCAGCCGGAGACTGGTCTCATCTGTAGCCTGCCCCTCAATTTGTCAGCCTACTGACTATGGCTTAGCTCCGCCTCCTCTGGCCAGGAGCCAATTAGCTCCTCACCTTCCCAGGTGCATTCACTAGCTTGCAAGCAAGGGCCTTACATCCCCACACAGGGCCCCAAAGGCAGAGGGTTGAACTTCTCTAGCCTGGCACATTGGGACCTGACCGGTGCTGAACCAGAGAATTTGCCGGACCACAGGAGGTTGATATTGTCTAGCAGCATCACCAACACTGCCCCTGCTTGCTGGGCGCTCAGAGCCATGTAGAAGGAAATTAGAGCTAAGTAACAGCACAGAACACTGAGAGCCAGGTCTGGTGGCTGCAAACAAACTTTATGGGATGGTGGGTAATGTGGCCACACCGCACTCCTGGGTGGTGTGAGGACCGAGTGCACGCCCAGCAAGCAATCCACACGTACTTTAGGGACTTCCCCAGTGAAAATGTGGGCACCACGAGAACTGAAGTGCATGTGTGTGTACACTGCAGTCAGACACCCACCACTGGCCTGGGGAAAGGCGCCAATTCATTGCAGTGCAGCCCTCTGGGCTTGGGCTGGCGTGGGGGGCTGGAGCACCCTGCAAGGGGGCAGGAGCCTAGAGCTCAGGCTGCAGCCTGCACCTGGATGTCTACACCCCGACTGAGCAGCCTGAGTCAGCTGGCATGGGCCAGCTACGGGGGTTTATCTGCATTGCAGACTTCCCCTTGGAGACTTAGGCAGCAGCAAGCAAGGTGCTGCCTGGTTGGGGTGCCAATGCTACCTGAAATGGGAGTTGGTGAATGTGACCTAGGGGACCTCTGTAGTAGCAGCAGTGAACATGGATAGGATGGCAGTGTCTAGAGACCTCCCTGGGGACTGGGGCCACGGCCGTGAATTCAAGAGCCAGGCTCCCATTTGTGAAAGGAAGAGCTTGCTTGTGTGCCCCTCCCATTCAGATGAGCAAAGCGGTGGAATATCTGTTCCGGGCAGAACAATGGGAAATGTACATGTAGGCAGCCAACATGGCTTTTGTAGCAGCGGATGTTATTAGAAGCCATTACCCAAAAGCAATCAAGTAAAAAAAAAAAAAAGCACTAACCAAAAAAATCCAATAATTAGAAACCAATAATTAGACTGACTTCCAGTGTAATGCTCTTAATTAAAACTGTTTGGCTCTGTCACCATTGTAAATGGGCAGAGGGAGAGATGAAGTGACCGGATAAAAGGAAAGGGAAGGCCAATTGTGGTTCTCTTTCTAGGTGCAATGCCAGCTTTGCTGAGACCGATTCATCATTTGCTGCCTTTCATTGTAGGCTTTCAAGAATCTCGAGCGTCTCACTGAGCCAGGATGCAAACAATGCCTCCCGTCTTCCATGTTGTGACCGCTGACTACCGAGCCACACGGCTAGAGCGGAACAATTCCTGGTAAGTCACTCACGTTTTATGCAACGCCTTCAAAATGTTGTCTTTCATTGACGTGCTCTAGGCATGGAGAAATGGCTCCTCCTCCCAGCAAGGGAGCAAGGCTTTGGGAATCTGATGAATTAGCACAGAGAACACAAGCTCTCCAAGAATTGGGGGAGGGCCCCGCTGTCTGTTTCGAAGGCTGTAAAGTGCCTGTGCATGAATTGAGCCTCTTTGTGATGGAGCAGGTTTTTAATCCTTACAGAAGAGGGAATTTATGAGTAAGGACACCAGGAAAACAAACTGCTGCTTTCTCTTAAAATCAATAGCAAAGCAAAGGGAGAAAGGACAGTTTGATTTTCTGCCACACTGTTTTTATACAGCTGCTTGAACAATTCAGTTTCTTTGATTTTTCACTTCACTTATTATGCCCCCTTTTATTTAAATGAACCTGCTAAGAAAGGGAAGCAATGTAAAGAAAAAACGACATTTGGCAAAGCCTTTGGGAAGAAGGCTTCCATTATCATAATCAGTATTGATGGTCAAAAGGGGCATTCCAGCAGTTGCAAACTGTCCACAGTCCCCTCCCTTCTAGGGGTGTCGTTGGGAAGCGCTGAATCGGACTCGTCGGTAACAAACGGGAACCAGCGCACCATGTTGCAATCAGCACTCCTGTTCAGCTGTGTTTGTTGAAATAAAGGTCTATTCATACCTGCATCCATCCATCCCTCTACCTAGTTCAAAACCCCATTAACAAAGAGAGGCCTTGACAAGTCAAACAGCACACCAAAGGGTGAGGTGGACTCTCCATTAGTGAAATCTTTAAAGCACGTCTCTCTAAAAATAGGCCGTAGCTCTTGAGATTATGAGCTGCAAGCAGAAATCACTGAGAGACATTCCATGGTTTCTGTTATGCAGGAGGTCAGACTAGATCATCTGTTTCCTAGTCCACAGCATTGATTTCAAAGGGGTTTAGATGAGCCCCCGGATGCACAGTGAGGGTATGGCTGTCCCACAGTAATGTATATGTGGCCTGTTGAAGTCAGTGGAAATGTTGCCTTTGATTTGAAGTGGTGCCAGGTTTTTACCTAATGAATCAAGGGCTTCAGACAGAAGCAGACACACAGCCGTGGCTGGAGGTGAAAGGCTCAGAGATATACGAGAGTGAATTTCTGTGAGAGAGGATGGGTGGGTGTGGCTTTGCTCTGTGCAGTTAGTGGTGATTTGGAAATGTTTTATTCCCCTGATGGGCTGATATAAATGGGAATATGATGCAGTGCAGGCTTGGACCCCATATCAATACCGAAAAATAGCCTTACACGAGAATATCTTTGTCTACCCATATAGCTAGTTAATGGAGGTAGCCATTATTTTTCCTTTTTATAGGCCAACATTATTATACAAAAGTCTTGAAATATTTCTAATTGATTTATTGCATTAAAACCATCTCATGTACTGCGTTGCCCATCCACGTAGGCTGATGCGTTGGTTAGTTGCAGAGAACGGGGTTTGGTGGTATGGTCTGCAAGCATATTTCACTAACGCCTTTACTTTCCTTGGTCTTTGAACTAGTCGCCGGTGGATCTGTGGTTTCTTAAATTAGACCAACCCAGCAAAGGAAACAGGTGTGAGGAAGACAGAGAAAATTATAAGTGGGGAGAAGATGTAGCTCTTTATTTACAAGAGACTTAGTTCTGAGTCGCTGCCATGTTCTGCCCTTCGCCAAGCAGCATGCTATGGCAGATGGCATGCGTGGCAGGGAAGGGACATGCTCTAGCTTTCCTGCAGTCGCCTGCCGCTGGCGGGGGGCCATGTTTCAGTGGAGGAGTCAGTTTATGACATGCCTTTCACTTCACTAAGCACTACAGTACCTGGCCCCACTGCACTCTTCTGCTTCACACGGGCACGTTCCATCCCGCTCTCCCGGTTCTTTCAGGGTGTTCATCAATTTTGAAGGCCAGACGGTCATCTTAACCAATGTACTCCAAAGCAGAGGCCAAAGAGTTCTCCCTGTGATGCCTGTATGGATTGTGAAACAGCTACAAGAAAGCATATTCCCCACCCACACTATTAACATGTACTAGCCAATTTCTCCCGCCTTTATCATCTCCATTTCCACATTAAACACTATGCATGGGACATGTCCAACCCACTTAATTAGCCTCATTAACACGGGTCCGACAATTGACAGGTACTTCTTCTGCTGTTATATATTTCTCTTGGTTTCTGTTATTTCCACTCTAATTCATCTGAGGAAGTGGGTTTTTCCTACGAAAGCTCATGATTCTACATAGTTTGGTTGGTCTCTAAGGTGCCACAGGACTACTTGTTATTTTTATACTTACAGACTAACTCGGCTACTCCTCTGAGATAAATTATACCTGGTTCAATTAGTAAATGGAAATATTTTCAATATTGGGTAAAATCTATCCATCTATATCTGTATCCATCTCCATAGCTATACAGCTGCCTTTCATTTATTGATGCATGGACCTACACTTATTTGGAGAGGGGAGTCTAAATATTCAGAGGTAGGCATGTACTTGCCAACAGTGTGTACACACAACATGGCGCACAAATCCCAGAATGCAGATCTGGAATCCCTCCTGCAGAATGCTACACACATGGATCTGTGAAAATAAAGAGAGCAATCTACCGCTCCGTGTCAGTTATCCTAGGCACATTGCACCTGCTTCCCTGGGGCAAGCCCTAAATCTGGTGTTAACCCAGTTTAGCCCCAGATTTGTTCAGTCTTAGACGGCAACAGCACTGAGCATTTGGCAATTTTTTTGCAGCAGGGTTCCCCATTAGAATCAGAACAGATGTCTCTAAACCCCTTCATGCAGGAGCACACCCGAGATTATCAGCTGGGTTCTTCACTCACTCGCATCACACGTGTCCTTCCTGATTTACCCCAGAGTGAGAAGGAGAGTCAAGCCCTTTGCTCCTTTTGCTTTCTGCAATAGGAACAGGTGGAGACGACCATCCTTTTTGCCAGTGCCAGTGCATTTCAGGCGGGAGCGGGTGGAACTCAGCTGCAGAGCCATGACACACGTGGTCCTTTAGCTTCAGTGTATACTGGGGGCACCTTCCAGAAACACCAGGGAGCTGCTGCCACATTGGGCTTCACACCAAACAGCACTCGCCTTTGTTTTCCCCATTGCTAAACCGCCACTGCAAAGCGTGGAGACAGAAGACGAAAAAGTTGTGCCATGAGGCTGCATCTCTGCATGGCCTGCATCCCCAAAGGCCAAAGAATAGCTGCAGCTTCTGCCCTCGACAGAGCTGGCTGCTACGTTGGAGCAATGTGAAAACTCCTAGGGAGACCTGCAGGGATAGAGTTTATGTGGAATAGATCATGCCCATCAGTAGCTACCTCACAGTGTAAGTGATACTGTACAAAGTCCCCATAACCCTTTGGAGTTTAACTGTTGCATCAACATTTTCTAGAGGTAGGGCTTTAGCTAGGCTTGGAAAGCTAATGTACAGAGCTGCAATATACTTTTATAACGAAAAGCTGCCTGGGCTTAACTCTTTGCCTGCAGAGACGCTTATAAACATCAGTTTGGAAAAAAGAAGATTAAGGGGGGACATGATAGCGGTTTTCAAATATCTAAAAGGGTGTCATAAGGAGGAAGGTGAAAATTTGTTCCTCTTGGTTTCTGAGGACAGGACAAGGAGTAATGGGCTTAAAGTGCAGCAGGGGAGGTTTAGATTGGACATTAGGAAAAAATTCCTAACTGTCAGGGTGGTCAAATATTGGAATAAATTGCCAAGGGAGGTGGTGGAATCTCCCTCTCTGGAGATATTTAAGAACAGGTTGGATAGACATCTGTCAGGGATGGTGTAGACGGAGCTTGGTCCTGCCTTGAGGGCGGGGGGCTGGACTCGATGACCTCTCGAGGTCCCTTCCAGTCCTAGTATTCTATGATTCTATGATCACTTCCCCCTCCTGCTGCCATGATGTCTCTCCAGGGCGGCACAGGCTCTGAGCTCACCTAGGATTGGATGGAGCGGCAGGGCTCCTGCCCTAACGCCAAGGGTGGCAGAGGACGAGGGAGATGCCGCTAACAGTGTTTTGCTCCCAGGATCCAGCCATGAGCTTTCTCTGTCGTCACTGAGAGAGGTACCGGGATGTGAGAAAGTCTCAGTTAAGAATGCCAGTGACACGGCAGCAGAGAAGACAGGCGAGAGGGTCAGATTCACCAGCCCTGTGCTTCTGCGGCTTGGTGTCAGGTCTGTGGGATTTGCAGCTGCTCGACTTCTCTCAAGGTCTTCTGCCCCAGGAAGGGGCGGTGCGAGAGAGGACTGCTGCAGCCTGAGTACTGAGAGGGTAACAGATGATTTATCTTTTGCTCTTGGCCATTTGCAAAGACCTGCCTCCTTAGGTTGTATGGGGCGAAGGGGGTGGCAGTTTTGCATGACTGTGTTGGAACCACAGCAATTGAAGACCAATCAATATTCCTTTTGCACTCAATGGCAGTGCATGTTTGTTGCTGTCGGTTAGACAGAACTGTTATTGCCACATCCCCTTTTCCAGACAGGGTATCCCTAAACTTGTATATGCGACATATAAGCACCCGCCATACACACTTAGGGTATAGCTGCACTGCAGTCCTCTTTTAAGAGAGGAATGCAAATGCAGCCAAGTGAAATTGCAAATGAAGCGCGGATTTGAATTTCCCGTGCTTCATTTGCATAATCGCGCCTGGCTGCTATTTTGAAATACCCTATTTCGAAATAAACAACGCTGTGTAGACGTGGTTATTTTGAAAGAACCCCCTTTACTAATGGTTATTTCGAAAGAAGGGGGTCTTTCAAAATAACCGCGTCAAATCCGCGTTTCATTTGCAATTTCCCTTGGCTACATTTGCATTCCTCTCTCGAAAGAGAAATGCAGTGTAGACATACCCATACACAGTGATAGTAGTTTTTAATTGAAGGAGAAAGCTTCTGTTGTCATGCCGTGATGAATAGAGCCATTTGTTTTATTGTACGTTGGCTTAGAAAACTACATTAGTCAGATCTGGCTCATCAGATTCAATTTATAAGCTCTCCTGGATGAATTCAGAAAGCAGAGTTCTTTTACGCATATTACGTGTTCCTATGTAGCTCAGGTTAGATAAAAAGAATCAGTGCAGCTCAAAGAAAAAGATGCAGTTGCTAACTGCTGACCACAACATGAGAGCTAAGCCCAATTTTAGGCTGAGAAAGCTTGAAAGCTGGCCTATAGGTAGCCTAGGTAAAGGTGGTTGAACGTAGTCCAACAGAATGATTTTCCATGGCCAAATGCTGCTTTGGTTAAATCAGAACCTTTCAGACGTGGGGCTGGAATTCTGTTTGGGCATCTGAAGGGTATGGGATTAGATGGATGCGCCTTATGGCTTTGCACCATGAGCATCCCGTCTGGACTTGACCAGAATTTGGCTCATTTGGGCTTCTAAATAAAACAAAGAACAATAAATCACTCTCGGTTTTTCTGGGCTCCCTGCTCCACTTTTCCTCGTTGCTCCTCCTCCTGCTTAGGCAGAATCGCACCTATAGATCACCCCATTGCTTAGCGCAACTAACTTCCTCCTCCTTGTTAACCCCACAAGAGAGAGGCACAGGGCACAGCCAGCAGAAAGTAGCGTGTTGCTTTCTTCAAGGAGGCACGGAGAGCACTTCTCCTTTGCTATTCTAGTCATACCTATGTCCTACTTCAGTCTCCCAGATGAGTCATGCTCAGAAACAGTCAGAGATAATTATCTCAATGAAATAAGGAGTCCCTCTAGCAAGGTGTTCTCACTTAACTTCTGTTCCTCTGTGCTTTACTCCGTCTCTCGTGGCCTAGAAAAGGGAACCGCAGGCATCATACTTGTACAGTTGGCTAACTAAGCTATAAACCCCTCCTGTCCTGATTACACAACATTCTAATTACACTCCTGGGAGTGCCCAGTCTTGACTGCAGTCCTGCAAAGCTAATCAACCTCCAGAGCTGAAGTAAAAAAGGATTTGCTAGGACATGCACAAATGTATCTACATCATCTTCTCTAACGCGAGCATTCTCGTAGCGTATTGCAAGCGTGCCAGCCCTGAAATCTATCTAGAAGTGTGTGGAAGTACAGTAGAATTCTAGTGCTGGAAGGGACCTCAAGAGGCCATGTAGTGTTCAGGATTAAATATCTCTAGACCATCACGACCAGGAGTTAGCCTGAACTGTTCTAAAAACCTTCCAGTGATAGGAATATATACTCCACAACCGAAAAAAATTAACCCGCAAATATTCAACCTTCAGGGCTCAGTCTATCACCACCAGGCCTGCTTCTTGTTTTACCCCCTCCCATTTGTCTATCTGGTGTCCCTTTAGGGCCCCACCATGCCTTTAGGCCCAGTCCTGAACAAGAGGGTAGCCCTAAGAGGCTCTCTGCCTCAGAGACATGTGTGGGTCACCCACCCACCCTTCCTTCCTAGTTAGCTACTGACCCATCCCACTATATGATCCCCGCATGACTCAGCTATTTTGGCCAGCAAGCAGGGAGTGCGTGTTTTGAAAACCAATACCTGGCCCATTTCCCACGTTCGTCTTCCAGGCGGGTGAGGAGAAACAAGCCCTGCATACGTTATGGGGTATGTCTATATGGCCGTAAAGTATTCACAGCTGGACCACACCAACTGGCACAGGCTTGGGCTGCAAGGCTATACAATTGTAGCGTAGATGGTTGGGCTTGGGCTAGAGTTTGAGCTCGGGGATCCTACACCTTCGAGGGTGCCCAGAGCAATCTGATAGCCCTGGTACTCATGTCGGCTGGCACGGGCCAGCCGCAGGTATGTCAGTGCAGTGCAGACTTACCCGTACAGACGGAACCCAAGGTCAGTCTTAGGGTACGTCTAGACTACATGCCTCTGGCTCATCCCAGGCATACCCGGGAGGTCGACAAATGCCTTTGATGTCGACCGCAGAACGTCCAGACTACCACGCTGAGCCGACAAACAGCTGATCGGCTCAGTGCGGCAGCCATGTAAATTTAAACGAAGCGGCGATTATTTAAATCGACGCTTCATTTTCCTATGCCGGGTAGTCTAATCTACATGCCTCTGTCGCCAGAGGCATGTAGTCTAGACGTACCCTTAATGACGGAGCTTCCTGACTTCTGAGGGCTTCCCTTTGGAACACTCACACCCTGTTAACTTGTCTAGTGGAGTTTCCCAGCTTATTTTTTAAAAGGACGAGGACACGTACCAAGTGTGGAACCATGTGCTGGAGAACAGGAGAATGCTGTGTCCCAGGTGCATATCTCCTTTGCGGGCCTTCCTTCCTTACCCCTTCAAAACCCACATCTTACCTAAGGCTACCACCTGGCCAAAATTCCCCAACCGAAAAAATCCTTTTAAGGGTGATTTGGGGCTTCCTTTGGCTCTCAGCCGAAGTGGGGCAGGAAGTATAATATGAGGAAGAATGCTTTGATGCCACTCTCCCTCTGATAGGCAAACTAATAATGCAAAGCGCAGTATTGCAGTTAGAATGCAATAAAATCTAGTTAACAATTAGTACGCAGCTGCTGTAGTTAGTGATTAAAAGTGAAGAAATTGCTAAGCAAAAGTGACCAGAGACAAGAGAAGGGTAAGGTGAAGCTAGTGAACCACGCTATCTTGTACAGGCAGTCCCCGGGTTACGTACAAGATAGGGACTGTAGGTTTGTTCTTAAGTTGAATTTGTATGTAAGTCGGAACTGGTACATATTGTAGGGGAAACTCTAGCCAAACATTTCTCCAGAGCTCAGTTTTATTCTCCCACACCTCACTTCCCTCAGTCCTTTATTCTCAAGCTGAGGTGTCTGCTGAGAAAAGCCGCTCCGCATCTCCCTAGTCTGCTGGGGTGTGTGTGTGTGTGTGTGTGTGTGCGCGCTAGCTTTGCATCTCCCTGGTCTGCTGGGGGGAAGCAGCTAGTGCGGGGTTGCCTCACCCCGTTTGTAAGTAGGGATCCGATGTAAGTCGGCTCCATGTAACCCAGGGACTGTCTGTAGTGTGTAGGGTAAAACTGAACTGGGTTTTTTTTTCAGTCCCGTAGATGTGGAAAGTATTTCTTTTAAGGGGAGTGGAATTCATTGTGTTGCTTTACATGATCCCTTATTTAAAATATATCCTTTCTGAACCATAATTTCTTTGTTCAAAGGCAAGACAGGCATCAGAAGGTAGGATAATATTATATAAAGAAAACTAGTAAGTACTAGGTCAGGGTGAAAACTATTTTCCCATGCTGGAAAAAAAGTAGAAATTTCAACAATTTTCTCACTCTAAATTGGGTCATAAAATTAGAAGGTAAAAAAATTTTCAAAATGTGAAAATCCAGAAAAAAAATTGTTCTTGCTCTCCAGCCAGCCCTGCTCACCAGTCCATTAGCTCGTTTCCTGTTCTCTGCATCATGCAAAACAAGCTCCAACCTTCAAGACAACGTTTTCCTGGCTGTGTGAAGTCACGTGTGTGTGATTCTGACATCTCCCGATGAATTACAGCGAAGCCGTGAGAGTGCAGATATAAACCATAAATGTTGCTTACAGATGTGTTGATAAAGGCATAAAATGAGAAGCCAAACTGTTTAGGAAGAAAGAATGTGTGTCTGATATACATGAAAATGCACCTCCCGATTTCTCAGCAATGAAACCCTGGACAGCTGAGGCCTATAATTTATATATCTAATCTCAGTTTCATTTGCTGCGCTGACAGCTATATGGTAACAAATGGTGCATGTAGACTCGGTAATGGGATAAAGAGTACATTCCATGCCCACCTCCTCAGCAGCCACGCTAGGGGAAAAGTAACACCACCTGCACCTCTTCGGTGACTGGTATTCATGCCACGGGTGCCCAGGGGCTCCCTCCCCCTACCCCTGACTGGGGGAATAGGCCAGCCCTTCACTCGTCTAGCCAGGCACTGCTGTAGCATCAGCTGTGGCCTTCACAGGGGTGTGGAGTGCCCAGAAAATACCTGGGAGGTCATAATTATTCCCAACATTCTCTGCATGACAGTCACACCCAGACATGTCAGGCTGGATCCGGACCCTGCTGCGCTAGAAGCCGCACACACGCCACAAGAGGCAATCCCTGCCGAGAAGAATTTGCAGCTGACATGAAGGGAAAATACGAGGGGAGATGTAACAGGAACTGAAGGTTGTACAGCCCAGTACTGGGATTCATTTGCCAGTACCCAGGCAGCGGATTGCGATTGCAGATTTTTTTGCAAGACAAACAGAAGACATTAATGAGCCACATGCCGAACCACTAGCCATTTACTGCCAGCCTCGTTGCAGGAGGGGGCTTGAGGATGGACGTGAAGAACATGGCAGTGACTCAGTGCATAGGCTTGAGGACAGCAGGCCATCCGTGAGGGGCAGGATGGGAAAAAGCCCAGAGGCCTTTGTGGGGCAAATTCTTCTGCCTCCCCTTCAACCTCCAGAAATTACGCTGCACCCCCATTCTGTCCCCCACAGGTGACCCCTGAAGGACCTCTTGTCCATATCCTAGCATGGACCCATTGCTCGGGGTGCTGCTGGATAGATGGAATTGCCTCGGAGTCTGTGAAAGCAGAGAAAGCCCCAGAGATGCTCTGCTGTATCCCAGCCTGGCTCTTCATGGACGAGCGGGATTATTTAAAGATGGATTTTCCCAGGAGTACCCACGATCCCCTATAACTGGCAAAGAGGCTGAAGTGCTTACGGGCCTTCTGTGATGGGAGGAAAGCGAGTGACAACGCAGGTGTCAGGGGAGCAGAGGAAGCCCGTCCATTCCCACCAAGGCATTTGCAGTCTTGGTGGCCAGACTTGCAATCCAAGATGTGCAGCAGAACTCCCCGTGCCAAAAATATGAGCCGGGACGATCAGCTCCCCATAGCCAGCCAGGGACCGCTGCTGGCTTCTGCTCCAAATGCTGGCTTCAGTCAGAACTGAATTGAAAGTGGGTCTGGGAGAGCTGGCCAGCCCCTCAGTGTGAATCCATTTCTGGGCAGCAGGCAGAAGCGGATCTGGCCCAGAGCTGCTGCCCAGGGAGGTGTTAGGACAAATTTCTGCATTCGCCATGAGCCTCCTTTTCTGGAGCGGTCCTGGGCAGCTTGCACTCGAGCTGCCCATCTGTACAGTTTGCAAGAGCAGAAGGGCTCTCTCAGCTATTCCCCCGCACTGCCCGCGCCTAGAAGTTTCTGCCCCACAGTTCTGGCAGTGAGTCCGTAACCTGTAGCGCAGAGAGAGTTTATCTTTTAAGAGAGAAACATCCGGTCTTGACTGAAAGACCTCAAGTGACGGGGGACCCGCCGGATCCTTCAGGGAGTTGCTCCAATGGCTGAATCAAGCAAGGAAGTAGCAAAACTGGAGAAGACAACTCTCAGAAGAGCCACAGAGGCCTTGGTACTTGAAGATACCTGCAGTACCCTGCAGGAGGGTGCCACCTGGGACTGGGACTACAACTCCCAGAATGCATTTCATACAAGCAGGGCAGGGCAGAGGTGGGGAAATGTAGAAGGATACCCACAGTCCTCTATCCCATGCTGCAGCAGGCAGTAACTGAGCCCAGAGAACCTCCTGAATTCACAGGGTGGTGAACAACAAGGCTATGTCTACACTCGCGGCTTCTTGCACAAATAATATGCAAATGAAGCTAAGCATGGAATATCGCCGAGCCTCATTTGCATACCTAATGAGCCACCATTTTTTTCAGAAGAGGCTCTTGTGCAAGAAGGAGCATCTACACTGTCCCTTCTTGCGCAAGAAAAATCCTCTTGTGCAATGCTGTTACACCTATTACTTTTCAGGAAGAACGGCATTGCACAAGAGGGTTTTCTTGCGCAAGAAGGGGCAGTGTAGACGCTCCTTCTTGCACAAGAGCCTCTTCTGAAAAAAATGGGGGCTCATTAGGTATGCAAATGAGGCTCGGTGATATACCACGCTTAGCCTCATTTGCATATTACTCGCGCAAGAAGCCGCGAGTGTAGACATAGCCCAAGTGTGAACATTTGCATAAAAGCCAGACAAGTCCTCACCTCCAAAGACAGCCAGGAATTTTCTGAGAAAAAATGTTGGTTTCAATGAATTTCTCCATTTGGGATAAAAAGGAACAAACGTTTTGAAATGGTCAAAATGTCTCATTTCAACATTTGCAAATGAAATTTTCCTTTTCTAGCTCAAAGGGCTTTTATGTCTTGAAATGTTAATTGATACCAGGAAAAGGTGAAAACTATTTGAAAAGGTCAAAAATATTCAGCCGTTATTGAAAAGAAACAGTTTGACCTGGTCTGAAGCAAACAAAACAAAACAAAACAAAACAGCCCCCCTCCAACCCCCCTCCAAAAAAAACAGATGATCAATTTGTGAAAATTTGAGATAGCCTCTCACCCTGAGTTGAGAGGGAAAAAAAAAATGCAGAATCTCTTGTGGGACTGGAAAACCGTTTCCCATGCAGATAAACCCATCTGTCTTCTCTGCAAAAGCTTAATGGCTGAATAGAGTCAGGAGAACCTCATGCTACTAATTTTAAAAAATACACGTATACGCTGTTGCTTACCCTGGTTAATTTTGTATTATTTATATTAATATTTTATGTGCCTTTCGATGCAGTACCCTTGATTTTTTTAATTGTGTGCTGTTATGCACATGGACTTTTGTGGATGAATTAGTAATTTGCAATGGGTCTCTCACATATTGCTGAATTACTGAGATCCCACTGCACCGTGTAAATACTTCCTAACTCCCATTGTAAGTACCCTATACCGTGGCCACCATATGGATCTCTGGGTACATCTGCCTCGCCAATGAAGGAGTGTTTGCAGCACATGCAGGTAGAAGCTGCAGTATTTTTAACCCAGCTAGCAGAGCTAACCATCACACCTGGCACGGCCTTGCTGCCCGCTGGATTCCCTGGGCACATACTTGGGTTGCCTGCCGCAAGGGACATTTAGCCACAACATCTTCATGGCTGCTGTTGCCGGTACCGGCTGGACCTGAGCTTGCATGGGATGACCGCCCGTGCTGCCATCATCCCATGGGTGACCAGTGGCTGGGGTGGGGTGTGAAGCCAGGGAGGGCAGGAAGAACTATCAGTCTGTACAGTGGGGAGAGGAGGCCGGGGGTGTACAGGAGGCCCTGCCCACGCACACATCTCACCTGGGGAGACACACTCTTTGCTACAGTAAACCTGGCAGTTCTCTGAGAGCCAGCATGAGTCAGCCTGGGCCTGTGGGCTATGGATGCTGCTCCACCCCACCATGGCCCATGGGCTCCTTGGAGTGCTTGCCAGTGCTCATGGATTGCCTACAGCCCGAGTAAGGTTCCTTCCTGCCAGGGGGTCTGGCGGCTAAGCAGCCAGCTGTGCTCTCTGGCACGCCAGTGGGGTGAGATTCATATTTGGCCCCAAGTTTTCATGTAAGCATCAGCCCATCACAGTTCCCCCCTCTCCACCTCCGTGTCACCTATAGCATGTTACTTGTCTTCCCTGGGCCTACATGCACCACAATGACTTGACATGTTTCTTTCCGTCTCCCCTGCATTGCCTGTGCTATGAAAATCTACCCTGCTTGTTAGCTTGCAATTTGGAAGCGGAGGCCACTTTTCCTCTCTTGAGACCACTGAGACACTGACGGGCCCCTACAGCCTTACAAGGCAGAAGCTGAACTCCTCTATCAAAGACAACGATGTCCCTGGTGGGGACAATTTGAAGGGGGCTGATTTTATGAAGAATAAGGAAAAAGGCAAAAAAGTGGTTCTGTCTTCGGTTTCCATCTTCGAATGGAAGCATACAGCAATGGCAGGTCTCAGTACTTTTGTCTTTCCTCACTTGTCTGACTCTCCATTCACACCAAGTGACAACAACATTATAAACACACTCCCTTGGCCACGCCGAGTACAAGAGGCAAAATACAAGGCATAACATTGTCAAATTATTCGCCCTGCACCAATCTGCATCTATTGGAATGCATTGTGGAGGGAGTTGCAGATGTCACCTAATGAGGCCGTTACTACTCAGGAACTCATCATAACACGATTTAATGCCTTTTAAGAAGAGTCAATGAGGTCCTGATTCAGCAAAGCATTTGTGAAGAGGTCACACCTGATATTAAGACTGCATTTATAGTAAGTCAATGTGTTAATACATGATTAATCAATTGCTAGAGACTCAGACCGAATCTTGACAGGTTGCCTATAACCATCTAGAACTTCTTGTGCTGATGTGCATATGGCCATCCAGAGCACAGTCACTCATGCCGGTCACTTGCTTATTGCATCTATTAATCATCTGTTAGCCTTGTATTTAACCACTGAAAACGGAGCCTTAGTAAAAAGTGTGCTCACTCAGAGCTTAATCTCGTGCCATTCAAGCAAATGGGGGTGTTTCTATTGGCATATGTGAGAGTAACAGCAAGACCTAAGTGCTGAACCATGAGCAGGTGTATTACATGCATTCCTATTCTTGCTTAAATTTCCTTGAAATCAGTGAGACTTTTGCCTACGCCAAACGTGAAGCCAGCGTTGAATTGCTTTGCTGAACAGAGAGAAGCTTAACCTACAGTTCAGTCCAGCTGAGGTTATTCATGTTCATGTTTGTTGGCAAGGGAAGAATGCAGAAAATAGGGTCTGCATCACCCATCCTGGTTTTGGCCACAGTCGTATGCAGTCTCAGGGTCTCGATGGGTTTATCACCTTTCCTAGCATCCCCTGGGCAGGACTAGACCACAGTTCTTCTGCCATCTGTGGATGACAAGGTAGCTGTAAATATCCATCTCAAAAGGCAAACCTTGCAACAGACATGAGGCGAGGGAGGTGATCTCTTTCCTTGGGCCAGCATCTGCTGGTGGAAGACACTCATTTTTGAGCACCACAGAGCTCTTCTTCAGGGCTGTGTAGCTCCAGACTTGTGTCTCCTTCAGAAGTTGGTTCAGATAATAGATGCTACTTAACTCAGTGAGGACCAACACCCCGTGTTAGTATTCATTATAACTCATTTGTATGATTGTAGCACCCAGTCCTGGACCAGGGCTGTGCTCTGCTAAGCACTGTACAAACAGTGCTCTCTAACATCCACATGGTAGCTCCAGCTGATGCAGGACACAACTACATTCCTCTTGAGTGGATTGGGACGACGTGAGCATATTAAGCTAAAATTGGTGCCACGGACCCATTCTCATCACAGTAACATCAGTTATTCCATCATATTAGATTTGCAGTGGTGTATCTGAGCTCCAAATCTGGCCTTCCATGAAGGCATGCAAGGCACTCCTAGTTCAGACCAGCGTGGCTTAAGTACACTGCACGGACGCATTCCCTGCGAAGGACAAGCAATGGATTTACAGAACTTGGTGGAGCTGCTAGATTAATGTATTGGGTCCAGTTTAACATGGGCCATACCCAGAGCTCTCCGTCACCTTCCTCATCTCCGTCTCTTTCAGGCCTGGTAACTAGCGCTGCTGAATCAAGACCAGAATGTATCCCTGCCTCAGGTCAGCTCACTAGAGATGCACTCATAGGTGTGTCCTCTTTTGCCGTTGCCAGGTGCCCTTGGTGTGACCCCCCTCTCTGAAGTCTTTCCAACTGCCATGTTATTTCTAGTCTCTGGAATTGCCTTGCAGAACAAATCCAAACAACAATTAGCTCTTCAGAATTCTTTCCTGCTTATTCCCTCTGGGTACGTCTACACTAGCCCCCTAGTTCGAACTAGGGAGGCTAATGAGGGCAACTGAAATTGCTAATGAAGCGTGGGATTTAAATATCCCATGCTTAATTAGCATATTCCCGGCTGGTTGCCATTTTGGAAACTGACTAGCCTGAAGTAACTGCCTGCGTCTACACGCAGCAGAGAAGCGGGATTCCGAGATAAACCCCTTAGTTCGAATTTTTTGTTACTCCTTGTGGAATGAGGTTTAACAGTTAATTCGAACTAAGGGGTTTACCTCGGAATCCCAATTCTCTGCCACGTGTACACGTGGGCAGTTACTTCGGGCTAGTCAGTTTTCAAAATGGTGACCGGCCGGGAATATGCTAATGAAGCGCAGGATTTAAATATCCCGTGTTTCATTAGCAATTTCGGTCATCCTCATTAGCCTCTCTAGTTACCTCTAGTTACCTTATTAAAATCCCAGGCATGGCATCTATTAATTTAAAGGACCAGCCCAAGTCTAAATTAGTAAAATATTATAAGAAGATCTCAAGGACTTGGCAAACTGGTTGGCTTCATCCTTCTGTCATCTCCAACCTGATGTTTTTCTTCATCACATCATTCAAATTGCTTAATAAATAGGCCCTTTAAAAAATAATGTAGGCCCTTCAGTAAATAATGCAAAGCAAACTGGGTTGTCCTTAACCATAATCAGTTAATGGATGCTGCATATCTCACCTCCACATTTCACGTAGAAGAGGTAATCCATCAAAGCGGTCCTATTCTTGCAGCATTACTCTGAAACAATAGAACTTCAGGGAATGGGAAATTGGGAAGATTGTCACAGCCCTTGCACAGAAGCTCAGAGGAGTCGAGGGGCATCAAGTCCTATCCCTGAGCCTGGTGGCTCACTCCATAGCTCATATACATTTTCCGCTCTCTCATTCCCTGAAGAGTATGTGTGCGGGTAGGCCTGGATGGAGATTACTTCGGAATCCCAACTTTAAGGGTTGACAGGCTCTTGTCCCAAGATCAGGACCAGTGTTATTCACTGTTAAACAGTTGGGAGAGCCTATGGGCACAGCTGCAACACGCACCCGGTAGGACCTCTGTTACAATTAGAAATAGGTTATTAATACATTTTGCACACCCCTAAAGACCTCCACTCAGTAACCAAGACAGAGCGACTACAGAATATACATGTGCTCTTCTGTAGATACACACCAACCATTGCAGAACCACCTGCAATGTTATCCACCATCTTCCCCATCATCGTCACCGTGCCCAGCATCAGCCTGGCACCTCCCAAGCGCTGCATCTCTCACTTCGAACGCCCCAAGGCTGGGACGCCTCTTTCACAATAGGTTACGTGGATTGAGTCATTGGAAAAGAACAATGGAGGGTGACTCACACTTTTCTGGAACAGCCAGGGCACAACATTCATCAGGAATGAGAGCAAGGATGAATCCTGCCCTAGCCATGCCATAGCCGCTTCTTATTCAGAGCAGACAAGGCAAAGAAGTCAGAACAGAAGAGCAAAGAACATCCTTCACGGCTGCGTTTGTAATTTAAAACATTTCCAAGGAACATAGTCAAGGCCAGGAGGAAAGAACTTACACTTTGAATTCTATCACAGATATATGACTGGCAAGGCGCACACACAACATTGTGCAATTAGGTTGCTACATCACAGCCATGAACAGGAAGCGCACACGCAGGCGGCTGTGAAGACTGTCAGGCGGATGTGGGGAAGTTCCACAGAGCGGTGAGAGGCGCGTGTGGGACAAACCCCTGCGCTTGATGCTAGCCATTCACTAAGGCAGGAACTGGACATGGTCCATACGGGCGAGACTCTGGATCATTCCATGTGCCCATTCAGCAACTTCGGTGGCATCCTGTTTGGGCTGCCGGCATCACTGGGGAGTGGGCAGCAGAGAGAGCAGGGCCATAGCCCCCCTCCCGTGCAGGGGAAAGGCAGCACCAGGAAAGGGGAGCAGATGGAGACTCCCCTCAGCATGGCAGCTGGTCAGTGCACATGCGCTGGTGCAGAGGGGGAAGACACAAATGAAGGTAGGGGACATCCTCTGCCAAGGCAAAGGACTGGCATGGAGGCCTCCCCCTGCTCCCTGTGACAGAATGTACCAAACCCACACCGGGGCCTGGCCAATCACTTTGGCCCCAGCAGACCACGCCCCTTTGCTCTACTGGGCGTGCTCTGGATGGAAGGGGCAGATAAAAGGAGGCAGCACAGGAGGAGGAAGGATGTGAGCTGCAGGCTCTTGCACAGATGCCTGTGCCTCTCCAAGCAGTGGGAACCATGGATCCAAACAATGCTGCGGACAACCAGCCAACCACAGAGACTGTGTGACCGAGAGTATGGCATCATTTCAGTGGCCAAAACCTTCCTCTTGTCAGCATTTACACCTTCAATGGGTGGATCATTTCCACAAAGGTCTCTTCTGTAATCCCCAAAGCACATTTCTCCCTATTGCGTTTCACATTTCCGGCTCTGGTTGCACCCACGATTTCCAAAGTCTACGCGCATGATGATATCTCAGCGTAGGTATAGGGGCCCATCATTCTTTCCCACATATGACGTTACCTGGCTGTATCCTTTTGTGCCCAGAGCACGGGTAACCTCCTCTGGTGACTTCAGCTCTGTGGCTTGAACTTTCACCATTTCTGCTGCCTTGAATATCTGGAAAACCTTTTTCTTAAGTTAGATCTCTTTCACGGAGCAGTCACTCTCAGTACATGGCCTTCAATGCCATAATGCTTCTAGCTCAATCAGAAATCCCAGATGTTACCGCGTCCCCAGAACCCTGTAACATATTGCTCTTTGGTAGCATCAGGTTTTTGCACACATGTAAAAAGTCTCTCTCTCTCTCAAAGATCTCTTCCCTTTGAGGCGTGCAATGTTCCTCAAATTTAGTCAGTGTTTTACTTAACTTTATGCTTTCACCTTCTTCAAACTTGAAGTTGTACATATCCAATGCTCCCAGCATGCAAAGAGATTGATGATTTCAACCATATCATTTTTCTCCTCTGCCCCTGTGGCCATGAAATACAATTCAGTTCTCTGTCGGAATTTTTTTCCAGTTCTCTGTGATACCCTGACACTTGCAGATTGGATGGACTTTGCAAGGCATCCATTTCTGGCTTTCTCCCCTTCCCAAGCTTGTCAATCTACTCTTGTGCTGATAAACTATATACCAGAGACTTTGTTCTTCTTTGTTTGTGTT
Organism: Pelodiscus sinensis; assembly: GCF_052426305.1. Taxonomy (NCBI): domain Eukaryota; kingdom Metazoa; phylum Chordata; order Testudines; family Trionychidae; genus Pelodiscus; species Pelodiscus sinensis. The sequence continues at coordinate 135,468,900 of NC_143055.1, read as the reverse complement.
CCCGTGTCCTCTGTTTTCATGTTCAAACCCACGAGCTCACCTCAAAGTTACTGCAGTCGCTTCTGCATTTCAGCACTTCAGACACCACGTGATGATCTCAGAGTCCATTAAACAGCAAAACAGGAATGCAAACTTTATTAAAAGAATAGAGAGATTCTCTGATGAATGGCTGTGCTAACCTTTGCTGTCCGACTCCCTGGCTTCCAGGGCGTGTCTCAAAATTCCTACATTCTCACAGCACCGTGCCCAATAAAAGAGCCTCTCTAAATGATCATCTTCCACCATCATATCACCACAGTGAGTTGGGGGAAGTCCGTGCCTGGTCTAACAGATGGCATCACACTCCAGAGCCACCTAAACACTTGCTATTCTGGGATTTGTTTCCCCAACATGACATACCGTCACTTTCTTCCGCGCTCCCATTCAGAGCTCTAGGGTTGTTTTCTATAGCCCCTGGGAGATGAATGCTGATCCCGGGAGACTCCAGGCTGGCCCGGGAGAGCTGGCAAATCCACCTGGCCTTGGATCAGGAATAGATAGCACTGACCCACACATGGGGAGGCAGACCCCAAATCCCACAAATGTGCTCTCCTGCTGGGTGGCTCAGGCTGCCCTAATGGACCTGTGAGGTGTCTGGATAGTTCTCTTACAGCTTTGGCAACCCTTCCATCATGCCAATTCACCGAATGGGCTTCTACTTCCTCAGTGCATCCTGGCGCCCAGGCTGTTCTGAGATTATCAGACCGCTCCTTCCATGACAGGGCCATGCAAGACCGACCTATCCCCACAGCCTTCCCCACACTCCAAGCTCTTTGTTCTGCTCCCATTGCACATGGGTAGGCACAGCACGGCCTTGCCAGGATGCCAGATGAAGCCCGGCCACCATCCAAACCACAGGACGTAGCCCATCTCTTAGTCTCCTCGCTGTTTGTGCAGATACAGACTCACCCGGCTCACTGGTGAGACTTTTCACTGCCATTATGGATATTGAGTGGGGATCCGACAGTCTCTTGGGTTGTTTGGTTTTTTTTAAAGCTGTGCTCTCAACACTGGTGTTGCCTGTTTCCCCTCCCTGTGGGATGACTGGAACAACCTCTTTCCTCTGTCACCCAAAAAGAACAGATCCTTCCCAAGCAGAACTGTTCTGCATGCTGCCTTGGGGGGAGGGGGTAGAACTCCCGAAGAGGGAAGGTCTGCTGGCCTTTGCATTATTTGTTTTCAGAAGAAAGTGGTGTACACAGGGTTAGGACATGGTTCAGCTCTATGCTGAGAGCTCCCCTAACAAATGGGTGTCACTCACGAGAGTAGCACACTATGCCTTCTTGATTTCAATTGCTATTTCAGAGGGCTCGTCAAGTGACCTATGGACTTATCACACTCATGTCTGGTGAGATGGGAACCAGTAATTATGGGGTAATAAAGCACATAAGGACTCTATTTAAATGTCAGAATTTGCATTTAAATGGAAGTTTCAAAATGGAAACATGTAAGAACTTGATTGATACAATATTTGGTACCCAGCCTGAACTGGCAATCAGAAACTGCACTTCCTGCTATGCTGGGAAAGTATCTTTCATCCAAAGGTGTGACACATTAGCTCAAGAAAAAAATTAAGCATCAATTTTGGGTCACAGAACTGGCCAAATCCTGGCTACGTCTAGACTGGAATGATTTTTTGCAAATGCTTTTAACGGAAAAGTTTTTCCATTAAAAGCATTTGTGGAAAAGAGCGTCTAGATTGGCACGGATGCTTTTGCGCAAAAGCAGTTTTTGCAGAAAAGCGTCCGTGCAAATCTAGATGCGGTTTTGTGCAAGAAAGCCCCGATCGCCATTTTTGCCATCGGGGCTTTTTTGCGCAAAACGGTTCTCAGCTGTCTACACTGGCCCTCTTGCACAAAAGCATTTGCACAAGAGGGCTTTTTCCTGAATGGGAGAGTCATTGTATTTGCAGAAGAACACTGACAATCTTACATTAGATGGTCAGTAATTTAAAGAGAAGCTAGATAATTTCATGGAGGTTAGGTCCATAAAAGGCTATTAGCCAGGGGATAAAATGGTGTCCCTGGCCTCTGTTTGTCAGAGGCTGGAGAGGGATGGCAGAAGACAAATCGCTTGATCGTGTCTTCGGTCCACCCTCTCTGGGGCACCTGGTGCTGGCCACTGTCGGTAGACAGGCTACTGGGCTAGAAGGACCTTTGGTCTGACCCAGTACGGCCGTTCTTATGTTCTTATGTAAGTGTTCTTGCGCAAATTCAAAGCGGCCAGTGTAGACAGCTGGCAAGTTTTTCCACTTGCCAGTCTAGATGCAGTAAGGGCTTAGCAGCATTTTGACCCATTGCAGAGTTAGCATGAGAAAGAAATTGTCTAAGCATTTCACAGAATTCATGACTGAGGATTTGAGTGGTTGGGCAGATTTGTACTTTCCTACTGTCTATGTTTTTGGCACCAAAACTGAGAAGTCAATTAATCGTTTTGTTGTAGGGGATACAATGCAACCAAAAGTACAGCTGTAACGGACACACACATGCACAATAGACCAGACTGGACAGTGTTGTCCTTTTAGTGAATGTCCTTTGTTTAAAAAAAATAAAATGTTACCTTCCAGACATGAAAACTAAAACCAAACTAGCAGCAATTTCAGAATTGATTGGCTAAGACATTTGGGCCAGTTTTAACCCACTCAAACTTCCCACGTGGCAAACTGTTCTCATGCAGACATGAGGCTTGGTGGAGAATAGGAAATCCCAAGAAAAGTATGAACTTGGTAACTGAATGGAGAGCATCCCATGTGAAGTTGAATCTTCTCTCCCTGACACCGATGCAAATCAGGTGTTGGAGCAGTGTAAAATGTATGTAGGCAAAAGTGTGCAGGCCCAGCAAATGTGGGAGAGTAGAGCACAGGAGAGACCGAGAGATTTTAATAACAAAGAGCAGCCTTTTGGGCCCCAGAGCAAGATGGGGGAGGCCAAGATCAACACCCCTGGAAGGAGCAGAGCCTCAGGTGCAAGGGGCAGGGCTTGGACTGGGCAGTCCTCAGTGCCTTCCGGAGAGTGCCTCCTGGGGCTCCAGCAGCGATTTAAAGGGCCCAGGGAAGCAACCAGAAGCTCCGGGCCCTTCCTCCTTTGCCCCCACTGTTGGCAAGCTTGACAAACAGAAGAGGGTATATACTGTATACAAGGCCTCTACTTGTCCCAGGGAGCTTTTGAGGACAGTTTTGGGTGTATGTGTGTGTCCCCAGTTCACAGCACAATCTTTTCTTTGTCTAGACAAGTCAGTGACGTTGCACCAGTATAAAAATTGGCCTGAAAGGAAAGATCAGCCCCAGTGTGGTTAAATTATCGGGGAAACATGTCTGCAAACTTGACTAGTTTTTCAAACTTGGAAAACCACAAAAAATAGATGGTAAAGAAATGTACATGGTTCACCCAGCCCTGACCTAAATAAATGAAGGAAGCAGAAACATAGGCAGAAAACAATCACAACGGCTTAAAAACCTCTTTGAAATAGCCCGTTTCTAGAGGTTATTGAGTAATTTGGAGATGTTACTTGCAGACAATTACAGATACCCTCTTGTAGCCAATTCCGTAGCTCCTCAGATAATCTTCTCAAATGCAGGCTAACCTGTCCAACACTTACATCAGCAGCCATCAGTCAAATCAATGCACCCGGTCAAACGGCAATATTTTGTTGGGCATCAAATCACATTATGTGATGCTGTTCTTCTTTGGAACAAACATGAATGCTGGGGACAAGGCAGCTTCCTGTTTGTTTTAGAATGCCCAGCGGTAAAAAGAATACTCGGCTACTTTTAATTTATAGCGTGAAAGAGACGCAGACAGCATCATAGAGCAGAGTGGGAGCAATTCTGAAACGGCCACCACCCATTACATTTGCCTAGTCTTATTTCCCCCTGGCATGCCAAACTGAATGCAAATGGCGAATGTTTTCCAGCATAAGTGTGTGTAGCATACATGCTAGCACCCTGCAACCTGCTCCACGCACACGGATAGACGTGGGGGCATTCTTCATGGGTGGTGCATGGTCCTGGCACAGGGATGGCCTGGAAGGGCATTGCAGAAAAATGCTGCTAAGTTCGGGGGTCCTCATGAGTAGCATCCATTGCCATCACCAAAGGCAGTGGGTCTGGTACTTCATCTCCCAGGGTATGTCTACACTACCCCGCTAGTTCGAACTAGGAGGGTAATGTAGGCATACCGCACTTGCAAATGAAGCCCGGGATTTGAATTTCCCGGGCTTCATTTGCATAAGCAGGGAGCCGCCATTTTTAAAACCCCGCTGGTTCGAACCCTGTGCAACGCGGCTACATGGGGCTTGAACTAGGTAGTTCGGACTAGGCTTCCTATTCCGAACTACCGGTACACCTCGAACCAGCAGGGTTTTAAAAATGGCGGCTCCCCGCTTATGCAAATGAAGCCCGGGAAATTCAAATCCCGGGCTTCATTTGCAAGTGCGGTATGCCTACATTACCCTCCTAGTTCGAACTAGGAGGGTAGTGTAGACATACCCTCAGGTATTACTCCAATGAAATATCAAACAAACATGAAAAAGAAAACACTGGGTCAGTAGCCCTATTGCTTGGGGCTACCTTCCATTGAAGTCAACGGGAATGACGTATACCGTGCAGGGGGAGAAAAGGTGCCTACGAGGGTAGGAACAGATAAACACAGGAGGCCCACAATAATAAATAAATCAAGCCAACTAGTCTGAGATCACATCTCCAGCCAGGGCCAGCACTAATGGGAAAATGCCTGGAAGCCCAAAGGGGACAATTATGGAGTAACTTGTGTATAGAAGAAGTTTACTTCTGATTTCCATCAACCAGAGCTTGGTTTATGCTTCAAATCAAAATAGTCCAGGGTACTTAGCACACCCCAGATTGGGATCCCAGAGCTTTGCTACTCATGTCTTAGCACTGCCCCAAGGAGCCATCATCTGGATCTGAGGGGCACGCAACCCCTTTCCTTTGAGTGGGTGGTGATCTAACCAGACCACTGCTCTGCCTCCAGGTGGGTTTTGGTCCACCTCACAGAGGGAGGACTCAGACCCACCCAACTGAGCAGAGAACTATATGTGGGGGCCCCTGCTAATGTGATCCTAGCAGGGCCACAAGACACCATATAACAGGGTTAGCCAAACTCATTTACCTTCCAAAGTGCAGATGGTAATCTTCAGAAGTTCAAAAGCCACAAGACATGCACAAGCTTTACACATGCATGCTTACAGATGTGAGCATCTTGCTTATTTTATCCCAGCAAGAGCCCCCACTGTTCTCTAGCTTGGTGCATGTCATGCACTGCATGATGTTTTATAGCCTTCGTCCCAGAGCTCAGCAGTTCACAGCAGTGAGTTACACTGACCATTGAAACGAGCCACACATTAGTCTCCCTGGGTTGAGGATACTTCGCTCTGATGCTTGCTTCCAGAACTCAGGAGTGGACTGTGATTTATGCATTGTCTTTACAGCCTGGTGCTCCTGGAGTTCCATAGTCATGGTAGATGTTTCCGTAACCATGCCTTTGGAACTCTGGCATGCACCACTGACCACATCAACCATCACTGGCTTTATGGAAAAAGTGAAGCAGGATCTCAAATTTCTGAAGGCCGTCACATCTGGCCCCCAAATCAAACAATCCTTGTAATTTACCTCTTTATTCCTCAGATTTGTAATCTTTTACTTTGATTTTAGGGACTGTGTTTGCCCAACTCTTGAGATGAGGTAAGCGGTTGATACTATATCTCTTTGCAGAAGATTTCACATGTCAGAAATACGCTTCTCCTTCTGTGGTAGTGCTAAGTTGAGAATTTGCAGAGACTGCAAAATATCAGTGAAAAACTTCAGCTCCTGCACCCGTTGCTCGTCTTCCAGTTGTGGACAGGCCTTTGAAGAAAGCACTGATAGGTCCCAACGGTTCCGTGCGTCTGTTTAAGACATTGCTGATTGAGAGCCTCCTCATAATACAGTAGAAAGCAACATTGTTAAGGTTGTCTTCAAGATCCAGCTCTTGGATGAAATTTTTGAACTGTTGATGAGTCTTCCCATTCACACGGATGAAACTGACAAGTTCTAGGATAGTTTTCAGTTTCCACAGAGAGTATCTGCCTGCCAGATGTTCATGAGGGGTGATGCAAACAGGGAGAGACTCTGGGAATTTGTGGCAGCTTTTCAAGAGTCTGACAACGCCTACGTTCCACCCCCCCCATTGCAGGTGTGCCATCCTTCGCAACTCTGACAAGTTTATCCTGCAGTCAAAAAGGTCAATGCTTTCTGTACGTCAACACAGAGGGCTGTTTCTTTTAGTGCCACTAAGTCCAAGGCTAGCCCCATCGTGCACTTGTCTCTAAGTTTCCAGTCTCACCTCCACTCTGTCTCATGTGCCCACAATTACTGAGGGGTTCCCCGTGATTCCTGAGGAGACAGACCTGCAGGGTGGGATCACTTGGGTATGAGGAACTGTGCTCTCAAAGGAAAGCTGCCTTCCTAGCACTCTAGATATGCAACACATGTATGGGGTGCCTAGCAGCAACAGACAGTACCAAGGCAAATTCTGTGCCTTTTCCTATGGTGCCTCACCACCGTGCACAGGGACAGTAACTGGTTTGAGCTATTTATCTTCCCACTTGCATGCAGGACCAGCTTCCAGCTTTGTACAGCACGTGGTAAAAAATATAAGTGGCAGATGCCTCAGAGCTTTCAGAGATGCATAATTGATGGGAGTGCGGGACTGCATGCCTGGGAGAAAGCAAAGCTGTCTCAGTCACTGGAGAGACGGGTGTGTTTGTGGGTGACACGATTACAACACACCCTGTTTTCCCATCCACAAGTCCTAACGCTAATTAGTTTCTATTATAATTGCTGGTTCAGTGAAAGTTCATAAATTCCAGGGGGTGTGTATATCATGTGTAACCCAAAACAAAGTCACTATTATTCATAAAATTGTAAGTGGGAGTGGAAATCAAATGCAACCATAGTGATTGGAATCATTCTTTTTTTGGGGGGGGTGTTGCTCTGGGATATTTACTGGAGCGAAGAAATGTTAGTTCTAGTCAATAGAAAAGGACTATTTCCACTTGACGTGACAAGGACAAGCTCTGAGAAAGTCCCCCTAGGGCGTGTGTCAGGATCTGATACAGTAAAACCAGCCCAGACTTTTAACCTTACCTGTAGCAATGCTATCAGCAGCTCTCCACTGCGTTGGCCAATTTGTTTTCCTAAACTCTGCGCTGAGCATTTTCCCCAGCCAGAGAGCTCATTCCTAGTCGGAAAATGTTTTCTTTGACAAGATTGGGATGCCTCCAAGAGATTAGAGTGATTTAAGTTAAAAGAGACCAGTGCTCTGCTTTCCTTCAGATAGAGAGATGCAAATGCAAAAGGGCTTTAAAGGTCTTTGTCCAAATCAGCTTTTTTTTCTCCCACCTGTTCTAGGAGAATCAGTCATGTCTTAGCAAATCCCACTTCTATTAACCTTTCGAGTTCTGCTGACATTCTTGTACAGGAGGTCCCCGGCGCCATATGTCAAGAACCAGCTGACATATCCTTTAAAAGTCTCCCTTGCTATTTCTTGACTACTGCAGTGGGTTGGCAGGTCAGGTGATCAAGAATATTAAATGGAAGGCCAAGCGAGAGCTTCAGAATTAATTCCAAGACTGGACTGATTGCTTTCTGTCTCGCTAACCCTGCTCCGTTCTCCATGGTTAAAGGTTCAAGAGCAATAGTGTTTTTGAAAGGTAATAATAATGTCAAAGTGCAGCAAGTTCTGAAAAATTAGCTGTGCTAAGTGTGTACAGCGATGGAGGATGGGAGAGAAGGGTAATTCTCTGTCTTTCTTGTTTATCCAACTGCTATAGTATTGGTTGGAGCACTGCAGCCTCCCAGGACACTGATAGAAATGTAGCCGTGTTAGTCTGGTGTAGCTGGAACAAAATGCAGGACTATGTAGCACTTTAAAGACTGACAAGATGGTTTATTAGGTGATGAGCTTTCGCGGGCCAGACCTATCTGAGGAAGTGGGTCTGACCCACAAAAGCTCATCACCTAATAAATCATCTTGTTAGTCTTTAAAGTGCTACATAATCCTGGTTTTTGTCCCAGGACACTGTTATTGTAAAGATATGGTTAATATCTCAATCCCATGCTGCATTGTATTATATCATATTGATATTATTAGTCATTTGTTTATTTCCATTAGTAGACCCGCTTGAAGCTAGTCCTGCCTCCAAAGAGCTCACCAGCTAAAGAAAATGCCTTTGCCCATCTATAGCAAGAGATAAGAGTGAGATTCTCCAAAAGCACCTTTTAATGCATCCCAAGGCCATGAACTTCAGAGCCCGGCTTGGCCTTGTAGTAGCTACTACACACCTGAAGTAGCTGTGTCAACATTCATGCTTGAGCTGGTGCTTGGCTACAGAATCCCACCCTCTGCCCTACTCTCCACAAGTCCAGCCTCAGCTACATTGTCTACACAGCCATCTCCAGGAGTCTTTTGGCCTGGGGTCTCAAACTTGCTGCCACTCACTGTGTAGACAGATCCTTTGTGATCTCGGTGCACAAATCCCATTGAAAGTCAAGGCGCTTGTGCTCCACATTGGCCTGGGCCACACAATAGAGAATTAGGCACCATGGTGTGTTTGTACCCCACCCTTGAGTTGCTTATCTGCATCTTTAATTGCCAGCATGCCCTTAAAAATCTAGCCTGAAGCACTTTTGAAACTCTGACCCTACACCTATTGTTCAGTTTAAACCCTAAGGATAGATTCTGAGATAAATAATGGGGGAGGACAAACAAAAGCGTGATTTGTGGGTAAGATCCAGAGGGTAAATTGACCAGGGATCTGTGGCTGGTTTCTTGGAACCGGATAGATCTTGTTCGGGATAGGTGAGATTGGCTGCTAAGACCCCTCACCTGTGTATGAGGCCCGGGGCCATCTGGAGCACGGATATTGCTGGGGTGTCGGAGGGGTTTTGCTCGTGAGGCTTCAGGCAGGCAGCTGAAGTGCTCTGTGGGACTGGTTTGTGGCCTGGTTGGAGAGGTCACCAGTCTGGGGGCTGTAAGGAGCCCCGGATTTGAGCAATTCACCCTGAGTGGACGCCCTCAGCTGTGCCCAGACACGGCCCGGTCCATCACAATGACAGCAGCTAGAAGTTTAAGGTTTTGGGGAGAAAGTTTTACAGGTGTAACAACCCCCAGTATTGTCTGAAAAAATGGAAATGAACCAAGAGGCATTTTGTAAACTCACACGGGCGTCTGCATTACTTAGGAGCTGGCTAGCCCCCCTCAGCAACAGGCCTCGGCCACTTTCCCTGTGAGGTAGAAACTGTGCTTGGCACTTGGCAGGACTGTTGCAATCTCATAAATAAATTAGGTGTGTTCTAGAGGGCTGGCATTTGCTTAGACACTGCAGTCACTTAACTCCGCAGTGAGCATGCAATTGCGGCTGCCCGAGGGAGGCTTTGGGAAAGAGTCCAGTATGGACCGAGTCAGTTCCAATAGTCACAGGGTTTCTTTGTTGTTTTTCCTGCTCATTGGCGAGTGTGAACGAGCACATGGAATGGGGAGCCCATTTTCAGAGTGAGAAGGAAAGCACAATATTTGCATGTATTAGCTCAGACCCAGTTCCCTGGCAGTTGCTGAGTCTTGGACTCCCTCAGGAATATGAGAGAGGTAGGGGCTTAAGTTGCTTTGTGGGTCTGGGCCACTGCACATTGCAGACTGAGGCCCCCAATGCTAACAGAACACAGAACACCACAACCCACGTGAGCCGAATGTGCTCAAGTCCTAAGCGTCGGCTTCTGGCGTTGGGGTGACTTTCCACCCCCAAAATGCCACGAGATACACTGTAGCTTGTCGTCTGGCAGCACTGGAGCAGATTCTCATGCTCTTTGTATATAACATTTGGTAACAAAGAAGGGAGGGAGAAAAAGAGACTCCCTGGTACCCAGATCTTCTATACCATGGTTATTGCTACTCTCAGCTTCTTTCTGTATGGTCTGGCCTAGGTAAACCTCTTCCCACAATGAAGGTTCAGGCATATTGTATGTTTGTCCTCACACAATCTTTGTATTCTGGGTGGTGCTGTAGTGTCCCTGTGGAGACCCAGTTTTCTAAAGTGCGAAGTGCCAAAGAAGTTCACACTGAAGTGGTACTTAGCACCTCGGAAACTCAGGTTATTTATTTAGGCACCTATTTTTTTTTAAATCTTGTTTTTAGTCCATATGTGCTTGTTGCTGAAAAGAAGGATCGTGGGTAAATGGATAACTTGATAACCTGAGGCACTACTTTTAGAGATGAAAAAGAGTAGAAAATTAAAAAAGGAATACCAGAAAAGATTGAGATAAATTCAGATTCTCAGAGCTTAGCCAAATCTTTTAGACTTGCAATATCTTTTGAGGTTCACTCATCTCTCATAGACACGGTATGTAATCTTTGAGTGAAAGGTCTGGATATAACTAACTCTCTCAGCTTGGCAGGGTTTCTTACAGGATTTGCCGTGAGGCAGGATTTTCAGATAAATATTGTTGTGATGCGCAATATTGCAAAGGGTTTCAAAAAAATGTTCTGCTTTGTCTGGTGTCCTGTACCAGTTGCATTCTCCACACAAAGACCAACTGAAATAGCTCAAATGACTTGTTCTTTAATACCAGGCTACATTGCAGATCTAACACTGGGATCTAGTGTGACATTCCGAAAGAGAGCGGGAGGAATTCTGATTACGTTCTATACTTCTCCAACTGAATGTTTAGCTCAGACCCCAATTACAGATGCACAGTTTGGGTTGGCTAAAAATATTTTCCTCAACTAATCTGAGAAGCCATATATTAAAAGACTTGTTTGCATATTCCACTATTCCCTGCTTCCTTATGCGAACAAGTTTGTCAGATGCAGGTTACAAATTCTGGATTTGACCATAACCATCCCTTTGCCTAGAAGGTTCAGAGAACAATTTTGCTCTTAGAGCTGGATTCTAATATTCCATATTATGACAGTCTGTCTCCAAAACTAGAGATTGTTAATATTTTAAAAATCTTTTTGATTGGTTGAAAATTTGAGAAAAAATAGTTGGTTTTGGCTCAGCTTGAAAACTCCCAGCAAATTGAAAAAAATATTCACCCAACTCGGCTGAGTTTTAGAGTGGTGAGTGCCCTTCAGTGCTCCCTGATTTTAATGAGTGTTGAGAGAGCTTAGCATCTTTCAGGACTGTGCCCGTCTTTGGTAACTTCCATTTGGCTTCAATGTGACTTAACATTAATTAAGCCTTTAAACCCCTTTGTGAGATAAATATTGTCACTGGGGGGCCAGCCCCCCAGCAGGTGTAAACCAATCTAGATTAACACAATAGCCTTCAACCTCATTGAGTACTTCCAGTTGACGTGAGCAGAGGGATTAAATGAGTTCTTAAGGCAAAGCGAAAGGTTCCATGATGGCGAATGTCAAGGGAAATTACACTCCACATACAGTTTAAAAAATCATAAATTACAGAGCCAGAATTGATTTCACGCCACCACCAATAGATCGCACAGTGATTTATTCCTCACACATTCCCAATGTGTAACCAAAGGAGAAGCCTCTTCCAAAGCCCATCAATGTTCTTTGGGATCAAGTCGATCGCGGATAACATTTTTTACGATGCAAAATAACTGGGACCACTTGAAAGCGTTGGAAGCCTGCTGCACTAATCCATCCACCATTTGCAGAACAAGGAGGTGTCTAGCTGACAATAACAATACCAGAGGTATTGACTAGACTGCAGTAGAGCCCAATGACTATGGGTTGTTGGAAAAGCATGAAGCCTAAGACAAACTGATTAGGGTGATGATAGGTACCTGGTGATTAGTCACATCAGCTCCCAGCTACAATGCCAGTGGCCTCCTAATGTTCAGGCCCACATAGCTAGACAGTTTACTGATGAGCCAGAGAAGCAGATGGCTGGGAGGTGACGTTCCATACTGCTGAGCCACCAGAGATTCTGTGGCAAGAAAGGACAAGTGCAGTCCTTGGCCATAGTAAGAGAAGAGTAAGGTGGCGGAAAGAGAAGTGATTTTACCTCTGGATGCTGCTTTGGGGAGACCAATGCTAGAAAATTATAAAAAGGATGTTGACAGACAAGAGCCAGAAAACTAATTTTAGGGCTGGGGCAAATGCCTTTTAGGGAGGGACTTGCAGAATTCAGTTGATGTCGTTTATAAACAGGAGGGTGGAAGGTTGACTTGGCTGCAATGTAAAAATCCCTTTCTGGGGAGAAAATATGGGTACCAAAGCCCTCTTCATTGAGCAAGCACCAATAGCTGGAAGCTGCTTCCAGACAGATTCAAATTAGAAATCAGACAATTTTTCTTTAACTGCACAGATGATTGGGTGCAAGTGTGTTTCCATGGCTAGTGTTGCAGAGGAGATCACACTTGGACACAGTGCATCTTTCTTCCTACTGGCAGCTGGTCCACAACAGAGGTAAAGAGCCCGCCACTGCTTGCCAGCGGAGGTGCCACCTTCCCTCAAGTGGCAGCAGCTCATCCATTTAGGACTGACCCTCTGAGATTCCAGCACCCTTGGTGGCAGCCCAAAGCGGTCTTGGAACTTTCCTTTTGCTTCTACAGTCCCTCCCTTTCTTTGGTGTTAGAGACGAGTGCCTTTCCTGTCCGTCTGTGCCTTCCTCGCTTCTGCTTTGGAGGCTTGGCAGGATTCTGACTTCAGCTCACAAACCGGGTGTGTGGGGACAAGCACACAGCATTTACAGGATAAATTGAAGGCATGTTTTTGTTTTTATACTTCACAAGCTCAGCTGGATTGACATCTTAAGCTCTGTGTTTTATCTATTGGTTGAGCAGATGCCTTAAAAATTCCCTTCCTCCTCAGCCCAATAAAGACAACCTGCAGATGAAAGTTTTTACTAAGAAGCAGGCTAAGCGCCATTTTATGTCAGCCATTGTCAGGCTTCACATCCCGGGGCCCATCACAGGTTCTAGAGGACTCCACTGTGTGTAAGCAGCCTCCAGGAGAAACCACCTTAGGTGACGATAAAGAAACCCCAGTCATACCTGGGTCTAAGTTACACCAGTCAGTTGAGCACAGAATATGGTCCTCTGCTGGATCTGCTAGAGATAAATTAGTCTAGGCAATGATTGTGTGACAAACATGGAGGTGTTTTCTGGTACTTGTTAGGATAGTACATTGGCATAACAAGAGCGTGATATGTCTGGCCTATAAGTAGGGTGCACACTTCTCTCCAGAGGGCCTGTCTGCATACAGATCCAACCTACCCAGCTAAGGAAAGAGAAAGACCCTTGCTAAGGTTATGTCTGCACTTCAACAACCATAGACACTCAGTATGGAGATGGGAGGGATTCTCCATTGCTGCCATTAATCCACCTCCCTAAGAAGTAGCAGCTAGGTTGACAGAAGAGGGTTTTTCACACTCCTCAGAGACATGACTATGTGAAGATAAGTCTCCATTGTAGGCCTGAGAGCAAAGCAGGTGAGATCTCTTCAGACACTCAAGAGGATGTGAGCTGATTCTGTTCCTGCACTTCAGAGCAAAGCTAGTCAAGCATAGAGGCTAAATATGTCCATGGGCGGTTATAAAACCCATTTGTCTCCCATGCTCTGCTTCAGCCTCTCCCTGAGAATAGTTTTGTTGAGAGGTCTTGGGCCCGAGGTTCTCAAAGGGAGGAAACATGTTTCGCACCCTGCACGGACACTAAATTTGTATCCGCATCTGTATCCACAAAAAGGAGCTGCGGAGATCCATGGATAAAAGACGGTGGCCGCAAATTTGCAGGGCTCTAAATACAAAATTTGTAGCCGCATCTATATCCACAAAAATGAGTCGTGCCTATGCGAATGCACAGTGGCGGCTGCAGATACTGGTGAATTTATAGGGCGCTAAACAGGTCTGCATCTCAGCCAGACACAGAATAATCCGTGGGTGGCATACAAAGGGTGGTGCACCCAGATCCTGGTTTAAGACTGGAAGAATCACCGGAGGCCACTTGAGTCAGGTAACGGCAAAAGGCCCAAGATTTGAGGGCATGGTCAGACATGGCTGATTAGAACAAGGAGCAGAACCTTTTCTGCTCAAGCGCTCCCAGGCAGGTACTCTGTCCTTCCAGAGAAAGGGGAAGGCTTGTTAGTATGAGCCAATAGAAGCTGATACATACATTAGCCAGAATTCCTAACATCAAGATAGGGACAGATGTCTGAAGGGAGCCTTACATGAACATGAGAATTTCTGAAAGTGGAATAGGAGCTCCCACAGCATCCGCACGCCAGATGGGTTATCATTGCAATACTCCCCGCTCTTGTATTTTCAAGCTAAACATCTAGCTGAATAACAGAGTCTGAAGGATCATGTCTGCATTAGAAGCCCAAAGAAACTATTTTTAGAAAGTGATCTCTCTTTCAGGCCAACAGAAAACATATTATTTTAGCTTCTCCGACCTCAAAGAATGCTTTGGAAGCACAATAATGCTTTAAAAGTTTGTGAGAAGACACTGGCACAATTTTTTAAAAATGGTTGAATGGACTGTCTGTAAGGTCAAATTGAGGGAGAGATTATGGGACAAGAAAAGAACATAGTTCTCTTTCTTCACTTGAACACACCTTGATTCAAAGCTCACGGAAGTCAAAGGAACGATTCCCATTAATTTCACTAAGCTATTGACCAGACTTTAGTTGATTGTGCATACATGCAAATAAAGCAGGGCCAAAATTCTCCTTGTTACAAGAGATTTTTTAGAATCCTGGTGTTGTCACATGCCCTAGTGTACAAAGAGACACAAATTCCCCAAGTGGGCCTTGTAGAGTTGTTATATATCAAGATGTGGTTGAGTCAAAAGCAGGGGATAGACTCCCGTTGTATCCTGACATGGACACTGTGTGATATTGCTGTTTACACTGGTTTTCAGTAATTCAGCTACTAGTAGATGTACTGACCACGAGAGAAAAAACAGTATTAATCATTAAAGGAATAAAAGAAACCAGAAGACAATAAAAATAGCAAGAGGCTTTTAACCTTTTTAAATGTCCTTAGTCCAATGTAAATTTCCCAATGAATGGTCAAATGTAGCTGGCAGAGGCTCCCTGGCAGATGGCACAGAGGAGAATCAAAGCGAAGTGTGAGATGACTCAGTGTAAATCTGGCTCCACCCTCTGGAAGAGTCTGGAAGAGGGTACTGAAAAGTAACAACCAAATCATACGACGGTCTCTCTAGTCCTAGAAGGAAAGGCCTTGTCTGGTAGTAAAACGCAGATTTTGGAAACAGTTGTTTTCTAAGTCAGTTGTAGTGAAGCGGCAATGCCTGACGTTGCTCTTTGGCCGTGGCACTGAACGACCCAGAGTTCAAACATAAACGTCACCGTAGAAAAGGAGTAAAGAGTCAGGTCACTTTCTAATGCCTGCCAATGGCAAGCGTAGGGCAAATCCATCAGGGATGGCAGCTGTTCTAAGGAAGAGTCTCATACTGCAGGGGTCACTGAAAATGGACCCCAAACTCTCTGCGTGTTTGCAATAACCTTTCAGATCGGTGTGCTCCCATGTCCCGCCTGCCAGACAACTCCTACACTGGGCAAGAATTCCTGAGACCACAGGTTAGTCTGAAGTGGAGCTGTTGTTGGGGTAGAGGTTGCATGAACAGAAGCGTGTCCCCCAACTTCTCCTGCACCTCAGCCTGTTTCTCTGTAGCATTGGAATTGTGGAGGGGTCTCCCTTCAGGGCTATGGAGGTGGGCCAATGGAATTGGAAGGTCCTGACATTTCTCCTAGTCTTCAAAGGTTTTCTGATCCCCTTTAGATGGGGATTGCCAGCACTCGCCCATTAGCTACAGGTCCGGGTGGGTCCATATTACATCCCCACCAAGAGGCACGACCACCAAAATGGAGAAGTGCAAGCAAGTTGGGTGCCACTTAAGAAGATTTCTTTGAAAGTGAGTAAGAACCACCAGACTGCAGTTGGGCTCCTGTCCCCAAAGCCGGGGCCACCTTTCCCCAAAGCTGCATGTGAGCGCACAGCGATACTTGAAGACCCATCGAAATGGCTGATGCCTTTTTGGTCCTTTGTGATGGACAGGTCAGATTTCCAATCTGTGACTCTTCCAAAGCCCGCGGCCCATCGAGAATGACTGTACCTGCTGGCACGATGCTCGCTCACCGGGCACAGGGAAACAGGCCAGGTTAGCGAGCCAAGTCATTCATGCTGCCAGACTCATGTGCCCGAGTGCAGGATGTAGAGCCGGGTAGCACGAATGATGTCTCTCGGGCGCACCCGGTCAGCTCTTGGAAACGGCTTTTTTGAAATGAAGTTTTATAAAACTAAAAATTTAAAAATCCCCAAACTTCCAGAAGAGGATCTGAAATCAGTGGGACATCACTGAACAGTTTGGGCTCCCCCAGGACAGCTTCACTACACAGGCACAGGAGTGGAGACAGGCACGCTGGCACTCCAGGCTTGCCTACATGGGGAGTTGTGGTGCTGGGTGCGGGATCAGTGCGCACGAATTAGAGCTTAGAGTGCCCTTGGGGGCGTTGACTCCGCTGCAGGGGTGGCTTCACGTGACATTGCTGCATGGCAAAGCCCTGGGCTATAGATTCATATCTTGGCTTGCACCACGATAACTTGCTATGCAAGACGAGCCAAGAGCCATCTTTCCTCTCCCCCAGTTCTGGAGCGAAAATCCCTGCCAATATTCTTCAGGTATCGATTCAAAACTATGACAACGCCCTAGAAAACAACCATGTAGTCCCAGTGCTACTGCAAGGGTAGGATTTGGCAAAACTCAGGTTTCCCATTCAATGTCTTAACCCGCTCTTGGGTGAAGAGTTGATTCATTGAGACATACATTAAAGTTGCATATCATCGTAACAACCTGGATTGTGGCCCTGCATCATATCAACAATGCAGTTGACAGCATTTAGAATAATACTTCTCTAGGCCTCACAGGCTGACCATTCATCCCCAATAGGAAAGGCACAATCGCACTAATTTATTGCTTTGTAACAAAATCAACCTTGTATCTGATGGATTCCAAAAATGAAACTGGAAAAAACAACCCTACATGGAAAAGAATTGAATCAATGCGTTCGTTGTTCAATGACCCTATAGAGTTGTGAGATATATGGTATTTCTTACAATCTTCTTTTTCACAGGGCTCAGCCTGGTGTAGCTTGTGGCCAATTCTTATAGTTTCATATACAGTGAACTGTTAAAACAATGTCTCCATTTATTAAACATCTGGTATCCTAGCTGAGCTGGACAGATGGGGGTCTAGTATAAAAAAAGAGAACTCATAATGAAATAATTATTAAAAATATCCACTGTATAACAAATTCAACATGGAGGGCAGTGGGGTGCAGAAAACCTTGTTAATCAGATTTCTTATGTGTGGGGCAAGATGTCATTGCAGTCTCAGGAATTCATTAAACAACCCAACCTTTTCCCCAAGAAATTAATTCTAGGACATTCTCAGTGACCAAAATCAGTGACCAGTGATTTGTTTCATATTTTTCCCTAGTGTACCAGAGAACCTTTATATAGTCATGATGTTAATTCCAGGTGTTGATATTAATTCTCTCCAGCACCTCCAGCCAGACGCTTCTGAGGGTAACTTTGGGGTAGCCTTCTGTAAATATGGCTTGTTTAATGAAGTACAGAGCCCTAGAGGCTGTGTCCAGGTGTTCCAGATGGTTAGTCTCGGCACAAGAGTTGAAAGGAACTGGAGAGAGATTAGGGCAGGGTATTTTTCATGCTAGATCAATGCTGGAGAGACACATCTCAGAGCGCCCTACACAGTCTGAAGAGGCAGGTGAATAGAACTCGAGGGCTGGTGATTGTTTCACTGTGCCGAAGAGCTCGCCCTGATTGTCGGTCAGAAAGCAGCCCACAAGGGCACCTGTGACAGGCTAGATGCCCGATTAGGGGATAGCAGGTGGGAAGAAAGGTGCCTTCCCAGGAGCTGCAGTCTAGGAGGGGGGAAGGAATCCAATTCAGTAGTAAGAATCCTGCTGCTAATCAGCTGATTATCACCAGCAAACTGCACATGACTAGTCTATGCACAACCACACCTGTGAGCTCAGTACCTCTGTCTCTTCTCTCCTTTCCTTCCAGCTGATCATTTCTCCCGCCTCTTCTGTCTCTTTGGACTGCAGGCTCTTTGGGGCAGGGGCCGCATGGTGGCTGAAACAGACATGAATACAAATCAATGACACTGGTAACTGCCCAAGCCAGAGCCTGATCCTGGCAATCTGGAGCCAGAGACTCTTGGTTCCCCCATCTCTTCACCCTGCTATGTCCAAGCTTGCACCAGAAGTATGCAAATGAGGCTAAGCATGGAATATCACCAAGCCTCATTTGCATAGCTAATGAGATGCCATTTTTGCAGAAGAGGCTCTTGCACCAGAAGGAGCTGTCTACACGGCCCCTTCTTGCGTAAGAAAACCCCTCTTGCGCAATGCTGTTACGCTGATTATTTTCAGGAAGAACGGCATCGCGAAGAGGGTTTTTCTTGCGCAAGAAGGGGCAGTGTAGACACTTCTTCTGGTGCAAGAGCCTCTTCCACAAAAATGGCAGCTCATTAGCTATGCAAATGAGGCTCGGCAATATTCCACACAGCCTCATTTGCATACTTCTGGCACAAGATCGCGCCAGTGTAGACATAGCCCCTCTGTCCCCAGGAAAGGGGCTGGGTTCCTGGCCACTTGCCATGTTTTGCCACATTTGCATTATGATAGCCGGGCGCTGTCTGTGTTCACTTGTATTTCTGCTGTATTGACAAAAGGGATCATGTTTGGTGGGTTTGGGGGTAATTAATCCTATTCCATTTATTATAATATTTGAAAGAGTCAATTACAGGATTAGCTAAAGGAGGGAAAAGAGAATTTTGTTTCAATTTCAGTAATAAGTGCAGGGGAAACTCAGAAGGTGCCAAATGCTTCATGTTATGACTGTCTCCAAAACTGAAGCCATCCTCACTCTGCAGCTCTGTCACTCAGCCAGCGTGAACATGTTGCATTGACTTGAGTAAAGTTGTCCACAGTCTTTCCTACGTTGTGCAAGTGTGGAATGTAACAACGATGTGAAAGGAGAAAGCATGAGCATCTTTATAGAAATGAATGTAACCGGTGCACAGATGTCTGCAAAACAACTTATGTGATGACAGTTTTGTATCCGTAATATCCCTGCCAAGAAACACTTGTGCATGTGCCAGATGGTTTATGCACCGGGTCCTTTTTTAACCTGGGCTTTATTATTACAAAGACTTAGTGGTGCCTCTGGCTTTAGTCAGGGTGGCTTCCAGATTTACACTGAAAGCAGAGAGCTAAACTTGTTGTTTTGGGAGAAGAACACACGGTGTCATTCCCAAACCTGCAGCACACAAGGGGAGTGAAAAGATCGTAATCTAGGGGCTTTCATCTCAGCCCATCTTGCCATTGCTGCATGGTGGTTGGTTTTATGGAAGTGTACCATGGTGTTACCGCTGGGTGGAAAACCTCCATGTATGTAGATACACCCTGGCTTGTGTGAGGCAGGGGAAGATCAGCGTTCAGCATGGCCAAACAAAGCACGCTTGTGACCATAGGTGTGCTCTGCCTGGGAAAACAACCCCCGCCCCCGCTCGTCTGATGGGAGAGGGGCTGAGCGGAATGGGACCCTGTCCAGATCCAGAAGTAGGTGACCCCTGCGGGAGTCTATAAAGGGACCTGCATGAGGGAAGCAGCCATTTTGCACTAGCTTAGGACAAGGGAAGGGCAGGGGGTGCTTTGGTGCGGGCTGTGGCCTGCAGGCCGGTTTGTATGGGCTGTACTCTGCCGGGCTTCGCCTCATTAGCTAGAACACCGCGTGACGAGGGAACGGGTCGAGTGGCGGCTTCAACAGCCACCTGCCCCGAGAGTTGAGTTGTGAAGCAAAAGCTTTACCCCCAGGGGGGCACTCAGGGTGGGAGGGGCTGGGAGCCCACACAGTCAGTGCTGTGCTTGGGGGGGGCACAGGGGCAGAGAGTAGGTTTGAGCCCTGGGAAGGGGGTGCCAGGCAGAAGGCCTGGGCCCTGAGAGGGGGCATACACTGGGGCTCTGGTCAGGCTGCGGGAGCTTGAAACACCCTGCGGCCCCACAGCTAGGGGCCCCTGCCAGCATTTCTCTAGTGGCCAGGAAGGAGGGGAGGCTCGCTGAGATGTGGCACGTGTACCATTCACGTTAGCCCCTACACCAGCTAGAAGGGAACCATTAGGCTTTTCCCCAGCATGGCCTTGGGCTGATAGTGCTGGGCCAGAGTCCCTCACTGCCCACATGCCTCCTCATAGCCTGGGGTGACTCTGCCGCACCTTGCCTCAGTTTCCCCTGCAAAGAGACCCCTTAAGGGCCCACAGTCCAAACACTGCACATCTTCCCCTGGCAGTTCCCCTTTGATTAGAACCTGCACAGAGCCTCTCCGCACAGAACTCCAGCGACCAAACCCTTGCCCCCGCACCCAGCTGGGCCTGTTCCTTCCTCCCCCAGCCCTAGCTTACAAGCAAACAGCTCTTGCTAGAGCCAGTCTTGTTCCCTGCTGTACTCTGAGCCCCTCAGATTTTTGCCTGGCCTAGCTAGAAGTATCCACTCCTCACCCCCTCACAAGCTCTTTTCCCACATAAGCCACCACAGCAGCTGCTCTTTCCTTAATTATAGCCCAGGCCTGGCCTAAATTAGATCACATGACCTCATCACCATCTTGACTATTGCTCATTCTCTCCACCTGGGGAGGTGAGTGAAGCTTATCAGAGCGAGGGCTGAGGGCTGTCTCCCCTTGGGAGGGGCAGAGGTTGGCAGTGGTCTATTTTGTAGCCTGCACACTTCCCTTGCAGTTACAGCTCTTTGCCTGGATTCCTGGCATTGTACTCAGGAAAGCAGGTTGTACCTGTATCCGGTTCTTAGAGGTGTGTTTCCTCGGTCTCTCTCATGACTGTATTGTGTTCCCTTGCTCAAAAGGGCTGTCCTTTCCCAGACCTTGCAATGACGCTCCCCAGTTGCAGAGGGAAGGAGACCTTAGGTTCTGTCTGTGTGGTGGAGGCAGTACCTCTGTAGCAAGCAAAGGCACAGCAGTGGGAAAAGTTTTCAGCTAGCAATACCCATGCCACCATTCCCTGCACACCTCACCAGTGAATCCCAGCTGGAAGTGGGTCCCTAAGTCTCTTGGGAATGTTTGGAAATCCCAGTCTAAGGCCCCTCCTTTCCACATGCATGTTCTAGCTTCCTATTCTGCCACCCGGGCTAGCCCCTAAAGGGAAGTTGCTCCCTCTTGCATAACAGACTGAATGAGAGCCCCTGCCGGATCCCAGCTGTAACCTCTTCCATGCCAGAGGGAATAGTCAACCCTGACACTGAAAATCCAGCAAAGAAGGTGTGTCAGACCCTGGGTTTGTAGCCCAAACTTGCATGCTTCTCTTTAGTCCCTGAGTGGTAACAGTCAGTCTCTCTCTCTCTCTCTCTCTCTCTCTCTCTCACACACACACACACACACACACACACACACACACACACACACACACACACACACACACTGCCTGAGTGGTATCAGTCAGTCTCTCTCTCTCTCTCTCTCTCTCTCTCTCACACACACACACACACACACACACACACACACACACACACACACACACACACACTGCCTGAGTGGTATCAGTCAGTCTCTCTCTCTCTCTCTCTCTCTCTCACACACACACACACTGCCTGAGTGGTATCAGTCAGTCTCTCTCTCTCTCTCTCTCACACACACACACACACACACACACACACACACACACACACCCACCCACCACCTAAGTGGTATTAGTCTCTCTCTCACACTCACACCACCTGAGTGGTATCAGTCAGTCTCTCTCTCTCTCACACACACGTACATACGTACGTATGAAATAACACTCTTTATTGCCAAGTTCCCCTTCTCACTGGTGGATTTGGAAAAGCCCCAAAGCAATTATTACATTATAATTCAGTGTTTATGTGAGGGGCATGCCTGCAGTCCGTAGCCCCGCTTTAGTGGGTGCCGTTAAAACCTCTCAAAGGCCGTTCCTGTCTCCCTGAACTCTGTAATTGTGAAGATTGGGGTATATATCGAACCCACTTCAAAGACGGAGCACAAAACGTATCCATCCTCTGTTGCCAAGAAACCAACACCATCTCACAGTCCACACCAAAAGCCTCTCCTGCCCACACCCCCATGTGTCCCACAGGTCACAGCAACCCTTGAAGGTTTCACCAATGCTGGAGGGCCTGATTCCCATGGAGCACATTAAAATGGGGGGCGGATTTCTGCATGAAGTCCCCAGTTTTAGATTGAAAGCACCGCCACTGTGGTGGCTGGATGCTTTGTGTGGACACGGACGTACCTTACAAAGAGGGGGGCTGAAAGAGGAGGGAGAAACCAAACTGGCTTGAGGGGACATTTTCAGACTGCCCAAGTCTTGGCTAAAGTTTTATCTGACTCCTCCTTTCCGGCTTCAGAAAACTCCAGCGACAGAGTCTCTCTGTCTTGCTGTCCAGTTGAGAAGCTCCCCAGCCTCAGAGAACTCACGGGTGTAAAACTGGCACAGACGTTTCCCCGGCCGGCTGCCCCACCCCCGCGGGGCTGTAGCAGGAGTGGCCGCAGTAGTTTCGGCACTGTGAATAGCTAGCGTGAGCCAGAGGAGGGGGAGGCTGCTCTGACCTATGCTGGCACGGAGCAGAGGAAGCACTTCTGTAACTAAGCTGCACATGGGGGAGCGGGGGGAGACTTGGGGCTCCCATGTTCTCTTCAGACTTCGTTTCCTCTTGCGAGGGTGAGATGTACCGCTGACTGCACTCCCACTTAGCAAGGGGCAGGGGCGGATGAGAGTTTTGCGGGGCCCAGGGCATGGGGCCTATTGAAGCATGGGGCCTGTGGCAGCACAATTTTGTGCATGCGCCATGGCCACAGCCAACAGGTAGTAGCGCGTGCGCGGGGCCTATTGACGCACAGGGCCCGGGGCAGCCACCCCGCTCGCCCTGCCCTATATCTGCCGCTGGCAAGGGGGAGCCTTTGAACCTCTGTGCTTTGCCTGCTGCAAACCACACAGCAGTCTCGGTGGGCCTTTTAAACTCCGTGCAAGCCTGCAGGTACATTGACCCCCTGCGTGTAACCGGCCCCTTTGCCGAGCCCCAGAGGGGCGGGGGGCCAGGGTGCCTCAGCCCTAATGAAGTCTTGGATCTCTGCACGGTCAGTCCCGCATAGCGCCCTCCAGCTTGTCATTGTGCTGCAAAGCTTATTTGCTCTGCAGGTTCTCTAGCTCCCACCCTTCCTGCTTATTACCCGGCAGCTCTGCCTCCCCCCTCAGGGTTAAGGAGTTTTGCTGGCTTTGTGTTTTTGAGCCAAAACCAAACCCCACTGGTGGGCATGGGCGGACTTTAAAACATGGCAGCTGGGCACACCCGGGGCGTAAAGTCCCCAGGGCCCTTTGGGAAGCCAGCAGTGCAGCTCCCGTTAGACTGGAGAGACCCAGAGCAGAGCTGGTCTGTGAATGGGGGGAACAAAAAGGGTTTTTCTTGGAAAACGCCTATTTGTCAAAGCCACATAGTTCTGCCGGAAAGGGCTGGGTTCCAGCGTTCTGCGGTGCAGGCTATAATTCCTGGGCCGTGGCCCCAGAACAGCCAATGGCTCAGGGATAAGAGCATTCACTGGTTACGTGGCAAGCTCAGAGTCGAGTCCCAGTCCTGCCTGATGCAGAGCAGGGCTTTGAACCTGCGTCTCCCACAGCCCAGCTGAAAGCCTGCCCCACAGACTCCAGAGGCAGTTCTCTGTCTCACGCACTGAACAGTCAATAATGGATTTAAAGCAGAACAGCTGCAACAGGAGTGCCTGAGGTGGACCCATCCCCACGTAGCAATAGCCTGGATTATGGCACTCTCACAGTCAGGTCCCTCTCCTTAATCAGGTAGCACAGGGTCTTGCTAACGGCTCATTGGCCTGGAGAGAATCAGGCAGAATAAGGACATGGACTCTGGTCTCCGAGATAAGGGCCTGAGCCTCTGGGCTATTCTTGGGTGGGGAAATCAGTCTTTCTGCTTTGGCATATTTTGAAAGGTCTCAGTTTCATCCCTGTAACAGGGCGGACCAGACCCTGAAGCCAAAAAGAGCCATAGACAAGTGCTCCAGGAGGCTAGAATGGTGACAGAAGAAACCAGCCAACCAGGGGCTAGCAAGGCCTGAAGAGGGAAATGCCAAATTGAGCGGCAGTCAGTATAGGTCAGAGCTTCAAGGTGTGCAGGTTGGCTCAGGAAGCTGTCTCCAGGAGGGGAAGCCTCAGAGGTACCACTGTCTCCGAGTGTGGAACAGACTAAGAGGAGACACTGCTGACTCTGGTCCTGCAGCTTCTTCTTATTGGCCTTCCTGGCCTCTGATTGGCTGGTTTATTCTTTCACCTCTCTAGCCTCCTGGAGGACTTGTCTATGGCCCATGTTGGCCTCAAGTCCTGGTCTGCCCTGCGACAGCCCCAATAAGGAATTTACTTGGAATCTTAGACATTCCTGAGGACTGGGAAAGTCCATTCAATGCCTGAGTTCCACAGAGTACTTGCAGTGGGATGGGAAGGGATCGTCTATACTGAGAAGTTTAGGCTCTTTACAGGATGAGCAGATGCCCTGCTCCCTGGCAGTCAGCCCAACCCCACACTCATGCATGTCTCTCTGCATCCACACATGCACATATCTTTCTGCACGAGAGCCAGGCGATATGCTGAATGCTGCTGCAAGGCCTTCTAGACGGATCACTAAGATAACCATGCTGGAGGTCCTTAGTCTGTGCTTATATCACGTCAAGGAAACATGAGCAAACCCCATAATGCTCCCTTTATAAACCTTTATTAAGCTCCACCAAACTTTGCTTAATATTTTTTACGGCAAACAAAAAACCTACCTTGAGATTTTCAGTCAATTGATCAATGGTGACCATGACTCATGACAGCAAAGGAGAGTCATCCAGCCTTAGCTATTTAATCGCTACCATGTTATTAAAATAAGTACTTGGATTGTTTTGTCCAACATGTGTTTCTTGCAGTGGTCTAAGCTGAATTTCATCTATCATCATGTCTCTCTGTTTAATTTAGTCAGCGTTCACTTGAATATTGTATGAGAGCCCAAAGTCAGAATCATGAGTAATCCACCACTGACCTGCCCATAGCTAATTTACTTACCCCAATATAGTATTTTTGGCTCACTCTCTAAGTGAAGGTTACAATTCTACTTTCCTAACATTCACTTGCACTGATTCAGCAAGATGAGACGCGGTAAAGGAAACATTCCCAACTTCAAGCAGTTGTTGCATGACAAATGGCCATAGAAGGAGGCTAAGGCATTGAAAGATGCCGCAGACAAACCAGCCAGATGTTCACAGGATGCTCTTCTGCTGAAGACAAGGCGAGACTCTAAAACAAGACTGACTGAAAGAATCAGCTTGTGGAAGGGCATTCCTTGTGCTGCTGACCTGCCAGCAACCTATCCCATGGACCATTCATCCACCCTCAAGAAAACAAGACCCAAAATAGATGAAGCTCAGATCCAATGAATGCCATTTAAGGTATATTTATTCTGTGCTTGATCCTTGTGGACTTCACTCGGGTGGCCACTCAAGTGGAAGATGACTTTGTCGAAGAATATGCATCTTCTTTAAGTCATAAATGCCATGAACAGTAATAACCTGCCTGGGCACTCATTGATGGATCTCCAAGTCACCGTGTTGTTTCAGGCCAATTCCACAAGCCAAAACACAGGGAAGGGTTGGAACTCAACTTCATTTACAAGTTTGATTCCTATCAAAGAGGAATGAATAGAGATATTGGTGGGTTCCCACACTAACTTCCACATCCTAATGACTTAACCGACCAACCAACCAATGGGTACTTATAGAAGTGCAAATTGTTCTCATCAGCCTCTTGTAACTTGAACAATCTAATTCACTACATTTTTTCTCTTTTTTTTCTTTTCTCCCCCCCCCCCACCTTCCCTTATTTATTTTGGATCTGGATTTTTAATACTCCAGTCATCTGAAGAAGTGGGTTGTACCCATGAAAGCTCATGAGCCCATCTACATGTTTTGTTAGTCTTTAAGGTACTGCTAGACTATTGGTTGTTGTTTACGTTTTTATGAACAGTAATGGTAGGTTTCTGAGCTAATTAAATTCCCAATGTCATTTTTAAAGGTTGGTGGAAGAGACAAAAAGGTTGTGGGAACATTCATCCATCATTCCCATGTTTCATGTCCCTGTGGCATCTACTTGGCTTTCACAGATTGTGGAAGCATGTAACTTGCCCCGTGACTTCATAATAACTCTTCCTGAAGATGATCATAGGTTTAGGAGAGTTCACGATTTCTCTGAAATTCCCTCTGGGGTACCTGGCACTGGCCACTGTCAGCAGACAGGATCCCGCGCTGGATGGGCCCTTGGTCTGACCCAGTCTGGCTGTTCTTATGTTCCCTTAAGCAAGTGCATCCGATAGCTTAGTTTGATTTATTCACACTACAGCTGAAGCTTCCAGAGTGTTAGAATTTAATCTGCAAATACCAGCATCGATAAAATGTACCAACTGCTTTCTGTGAAAAGATCCTGCAATCTCTACTTTTACACGTTGGGCGAGTTTACGAGAAGCATTATAGTCGCTTGCTTTTTGAATTGATCCAAATGTATGTACTTAAGAGATTCAATTGTTCTGTACTGCACTCCAGTGTATGCTAGTAATGAAAAGAGCTTGCTTTTGCTGAAACATTGCATTTCCTTTCTGGTGTTGTGGGGAAAAAAAGGCAAATTACAAAAAAGAAAAAGCCCTACACATTTGAAAAGGAATACAATATAATACCATTTATTTTTATGGAGCATACTTCAGAGGCCACATCGCAAAAGGAGTTTGTGAACGCTGGTACAAAAGAGAGGGAATGCAATCCAGCAACGGGCATCCGGACACAAAGGTATGGCAAAGTTCAGTGATGAAAGGGAGGAAAAGAAATGAGCGTTGAAAATGAAATACAGGAAAGATGCAAATACCGGAGGTAGATGAGATGAACAAAAGGTAGTGGTACCGAAGTGACATCTCCATAAAGTGAGTGGTAAGTGGCAGTGAATAGCAGCTTTGTAAGGCTGCAGCTATGTAAAGAGGAAGCAGCAGTGGTTTTACGGGGAGATATGAGAAAACGTCTGATAGGCAGGGGCAGGAAATGGGAAGGAAGGACTCCTAATGGTGGACCAGAGATCGAGGAGCCTCGGCTGATGCAAATGCCATGTGCATAAAGCAGCCATAGTCAGTGCCCTGCTTGTGTGCACGTGTACTTGGTGCTTTGTCTTGGTGCTGCTCATACTTGTGCCACTGCACCATGGGGGGGGGGGTCCCAGCATACCGCTGGCATCATCCGGTGTGCTGGCCTTGGGCAATGCCATGGTGGGGCAGAAGTGAATCACGCAGGGGTAACTGGGAGCAAGAGCGTTAGTGCCGCTCATGCAGTGCTCTCCATCCCATAATACCAGCCATCTCCGTAACTTTTTCACTTCCTATAAAAATCGCCTAGCCCCACAAAGCACTGCTCAGTGTCTGCCATGCACAGAGCCAGCCCAGCTGAAACCTCGAGTGTTTCAGCAGGGACAGTGACCATTTTGGGAGGCTGGATCGCCGTGGGATGTGCCCACCATCGCAGGGACTCCAGAATGTGAACGGACCGTGGAGACATGTGTGGCAGTTGCTTTGTGGGTGCTTGTGACATGCGGTGGATACTGGCCAGGAGGCTGCTGTGAGGCCGGCGTGTGGGGCCATGAACTGCCTCTTGCTACACAAGACCCTGACTCTCGGCAATGCACAGAACATTGTCCTTGGGTGTGCGGCTCTGGGGTTTCCATGCTGCAAGGGGCTGACACACAGCACGCACATCCCTATGTTGGGGTCAAACCACCTTGCTACAGAGTACCCCCGCAGGAAGAGCGACTCTTCCAGGCATGTGCAGGCAGCAGTGTGTCACTGGGAACGCTTCCCTGCTATCCGGGAGGGGAAGCTGCATGGTGTTTGCATGTGTAAGCATACGGGCCTCTTCGCAAAGCGGTCATCAGGGGCCTCCTCCGTTTCTGAGAGGTCCCCGGCGTAGCACTGGGGATGTGCAAGTGCCGGTCATGATCCTGGGAGACCAGCCTGCCCTTTGTTCTCCTGCCTCATGAAGCTATACACTGGGCACCTGGTGGGCACCATGGAAAGAAACCAGCTGCTGGCACCATGGAAAGAAACCAGGGCTGCTGGAAAGGGTGTTAGTAAAGTAAAAGGGGGCTGGTGTTGTTTAGTCCCAGGAGCGAGCTAGTGAGAGAACTAGCCCGATGGTTATAGCTGCCTCTTGTGTCCGGCATAAAATCGAAAAGCTGCCGGCAGGGTGGAGCCCGAGCGGATGTTTGCAAAGTCTGACTAGAAGGCTACAGGCGCTAGTGGAAGAGCTCAGCCGAGCGAGGCCGTGAAGCAGCACTTTAACAGCCAGCCCCAGTGGTGCATTGTGGTGTGTTGTGCATTGCCTAGCCTTGACGTTGTGGGGACTCTGGGGGACTGTGTGGTGCATGGTGCACATTCGGAGCATAACGCTGTCTGCTAATTAGCCTGTTCATTTTGCAGGGTTGGCTGCGCATCTAAAATTACCGCACTGCATTTGTCACTCCTGTGAGTTCTGTCTCCCTCTGCAGTAACAAGTGGTGGGCAGTATCACCAGCATGACACAGATGCTGGGACGGAACCGAGATGAGTTATATACCAAAGAGTACATTTGTATTGCATAACCAAACCAGGGAGAAAACTATGTGTGGTGAGCAAAGCACAATATAATAAAAGCCTTCGAAAATAAACGAATGGAACAGAACTGAACAGGAGGGATTCATGTCCCTTGCAGTCCATTTTACTTACGCATTCAGCAGCTGTGGCTCTCATAAGGCAGTGTAGCTGAAGCTGCGATTGGCTGTACCATCCCCTGGTGCGGAGGGATGCAGCCGTTGGTGCTGGGTGGATGATCGGGTGTGCAGAGACGTGCAAAAATGGCGCTCTCCATTGGCTGCAGAGAGAGGTGAACCTGTGACTGTTGAACATGCAGGTCAATGCCAGAGTCTGCAGCATCTGTATTGGCTTCCAGAGAAGCCATATAACGTCCTGGAGCATCTCCCACTCTAGGGGTATGTCTACACTACCACCCTAGTTCGAACTAGGGTGGTAATGTAGGCAACCGGAGTTGCAAATGAAGCCCGGGATTTGAATTTCCCGGGCTTCATTTGCATAAAGCCGGGCGCCGCCATTTTTAAATGTCCGCTAGTGCGGACTCCGTGCCGCGCGGCTACACAGGGCACGAACTAGGTAGTTCGAACTAGGCTTCCTAGTTCGAACTACCGTTACTCCTCGTGAAATACCTAGTTCATGCCCCGTGTAGCCGCGCTGCATGGGGTTTGAACCAGCGGGGTTTTAAAAATGGCGGCTCCCCGCTTATGCAAATGAAGCCTGGGAAATTCAAATCCCGGGCTTCATTTGCAAGTGCGGTATGCCTACATTACCCCGCTAGTTCGAACTAGGAGGGTAGTGAAGACATACCCCAAGCTATTACTTGTGGTGATGACGATGATTCAGGCAAGACAAAAAACAATGAGAGCTACAAGCCCCTTTCAATTTCTATCCATGTCTGTCACAAGGACGCACCAGTAAACAGCTTTCAGAAATGACTTGCACACTTCAGCTGGAAGCAACATGCTAAGTGCGGCAACGCGGCCCAGCTCTCGGCAGCTAAGTGGAGAGGAGGGGCAATGCTGAAGCCTTGGGTGGTAATGTAGGCAACCGGAGTTGCAAATGAAGCCCGGGATTTGAATTTCCCGGGCTTCATTTGCATAAAGCCGGGCGCCGCCATTTTTAAATGTCCGCTAGTGCGGACTCCGTGCCGCGCGGCTACACGCGGCACAGACTAGGTAGTTCAGACTAGATCTAGTAGGAATAAAAGATCCTCCGGAAAAGGGTTTATTTTCTGGAGAATCACGTCTACACTGGCGCTTTTCTCCGGCTTATCCCCAAGCCGGAAAAAAGCGGCAGCCATGTTAATGCAAATGCCGCGGGGGATATTTAAATCCCCCGCAGATTTGCCTATTCCAAAGTCTACATTAGCATCCCTTTTCCGGAAAGGGGTGCCAATGTAGACACAGCCCATGTGTGTTAAGCTACATGGTAGGGAGTGAATGGGTGTCTTGGCCCTGGTCTACACTAGGGACGTATTTGAAATAATAAGCGGAGCATCCACACCACCAAGCCTGTTATTTTGAAATAAGGGGCTGGTGATTTTGAAATCTGTACCCCTGCATTCCTTGAGGAATAATGCTCATGTTGGAATAGTTATTTTGAAATAGCAGGAGCGTGGATGCTCCGCTGCTGCTGTTTTGAAATAACGACTCCCCAGAGTCATTCAAAGTAATTACTCCCCAGTGCCTCCAGGGGCTCTAAGTTGAGGTAGCGCATCCTCATTAAGGGAGCCTGCCTCGGACTCATTTTGAGGCTCCCCTGTAGTGTAGACACACTATTTTGAAATACTTATTTCAGGAGTTATTATTTTGAAATAATTCCCTAGTGTAGACATGCCCTAAGAGACTTTCAGTCTCTTTTATTATACGTTATACACATGAAATGGAATATGTATAAATGCAGCATTTTAGTTTACATTAATCATAGACTCATAGAACGCTAGAACTGGGAGGGACCTCGAGAGGTCATCAGGTCCCGTCCCCTGCCCTCACGGCAGGACCAAGCACCATCTAGACCGTGCCTGACAGATGTCTATCCAACCTGCTCTTAAATATCTCCAGGGATGGAGATTAATGTTAGACTCACTTAGACTCATCTCTGAATTTGTTATGGTAGAAGTCTTCATTCAACTCTTCTAGCACCCAACCAGGATAACAGCATGGGATATAATTCCTGTTCCAGTTCTGTACCCTTTCTTTACGTAACTCATTTGCATTTCATGACCCAGGTTTATAAATAAGTATCACTTTCAAATATAACCTTTCCTGATGGCTTTAGCCCAACATTTTTTATGCAGTGCCTAGCTCTCCTGCAACAGTAAGCTGTCTGACAATCAATAATTTTGGCTTTGGACAATTTTAAATTATATTCTCTTTTAAAAGTATTTGATTCTTCTTGTTAGACAACATCCAGCATGCCTAATGACATATAATCTTTGTAAATGGAAGGTAGGCCGCTAATTAAGGTGTAGCACTGTGCAAGTATTTTTTTGGCCAGCTTTTAGAAGCTGAATATTCATACTCTTCTAACCCCTTGGCAGACAAGATACACTGAATAGTTATCACCAGAAACGTGCACGGACTGGGGAATGTATCTCTTCCTTGCACCCGTGGCGTTAATTCTCAGAGATTTCCTTATTTCTGCAGTGAGATACCCCAGGCTAGTTTTCCTATTAATGACACTTGAATCTTATCTGACAAGGGGCTATTCCCACATGGCTTCTTTTAATGCCTGCCCTGACTGCATGCTTAGCACACAGAAGGTGTCACGTCTCTCTTTACGTGCAGGATCCTAAACCACATTAATGACATGGATGCTTCTGTTTCTCGAGAGAGAGTCCAGTGGAAATGCTTGCGAAAATGGAGCTACCCCTTGCAGATGCCATGTCTGTGTGTGACTGCTGTGTCGTCACTGCCCCCCCCTCCCCCCCGGGAACACAGCTGGGACGGCTGACACCAGCTGCCTCTCCCTGTTCTACTGCTGCTCGGCATTAGCTTGGGCCATGTAGACATGCGCCTTTCGTGATCTGTTTCCTTAAGGGTCTTGCAAGGTGCGCACCAGTCAGTGCTATCTCTTGATTGGTGGTCTGGCTTTGCGGCTACCTTTGCTGCCCGCCTGGAGTGGGGTGTGGCGCATGACAGAGCCTGTCACTGCTGGTAGGACACAGGGAGCTGCCCAGCGACTGGACTGTTTTTTGCAGGGGGGGCCAGTCTGAGCCCCCACAGGAAACTATCTTGGTGCTCTATGTGTTCCCGGCGGCCCCTTAGGGCTCAAACCTGTCCTGGAACCCACCTGCTAAGGGCCTGCCCCTAGCCCAGTTCAGTCAGCTGCCTGTTGTCTCGTGCCGATTCTGTAGGGAGTGGCTGGGTTCCCACAGGCACAGATGCCCACAGAGGTGTCTCGTCTCTAAGGCTCTGACAGCGGGAGCCGGGTAGAAAGGGGTGATTCAGCGCATGTGGTTTTCTTCAAGCCAACATGTCACTTGTGGGCTGGGCCCTGTTGGCTCTTGTGTCTCTCAGTTCTGCCATTCAAAAGTAGCCCCAGACACTGTGTGCCGAGTTCCGATGGCCATTGCAGTGACAATCACTAAGAGCCCTCCCCTCTCCTTTCAGTGTGAACTCCGGTTGCTTTTCTCAGTCGTCTGGGCCATGCAGCCACAGAGCAAACCAAAACCTGCAGGGAGTACAAGGTGAAGGGCTGCAAGACTGCCCAGTCAAGCACTCACCAGTTAGGAGAAGCCGGAATAAATGAGGCCCATTTTGACCCCCAAATGCAACCTGCCCTCAGCTCCCTTGCGCATATGCACTGGGATAGAGCCTCAAAGCACCTGGAGAACGTGGCCACCGGGTACCTGTGACTTGCTCTGCATCCCATAGGGACTCTGTGACAGATACAGGGACAAAATCCAGTTCTCTAGGCCAGTAGCCCACTGACCTGACCCAGGAGTGTTCCCACTTTTTTTCTCATAATCCTGTTGAAGAAAACTGTTGATGCTGTGACCCAACATAATTGTATCTGTGGCTAGAGGGCAGGCTTAGGGAGGGGAGGCGGGAATGAGGGGCTGGGGAACAAGAGGAAGATTGGGGGTTTCTCAGGGCTGGGGCAGGAGGTTGGTTCTCGTGGTTGGGCAGGGGCTTACCTCCAGCAGCCCCTTGGTCAGCGCCTCTTCCTCTTCTGGCACCGCAGGCAACACTGCGCCCTAGCAGGCCAGGTTCCTTGGCAGGGGGACACAAGCAGCCCTGCATGCAGCTCTCCCCCCCTCGCAGCGCCCAGTGGCTGGAAATTGGCCAATGGGAGTGTGGAGCCAGACCTGCTGCTGGCCACTTATGGGATGCAGCATGGTCCACAGTGCCAATACAGGCAGGAAGCTGCCTTCCCCCCCTTCCCCCCGACTCCTGCCAGTCACCAGGTCACCCCACAGCCAGGTGACCGAGGGCCGGAGTTTGTGGGTCCTCTGCTGGGTCTTGACCCATGGTTGGAGAGCCACTGCTCCAAGCGCCAGGCTCTCCTTTGCTTGCTGCCAACACTGCCTCCTTCAGTACAGAGCTCCAGTCTCTGCCTCAAGGGCCCCAGGCTCCATTCCCGCACTGTCCTGATTCATCCCCAGAGTGAACCCATCCCATGCACGGACAGAGACCAGGGTCCAGGGTGAAAAATACCAAGGGGAGAGGGAATCAAAGGCAATTTCATAGGACATCGCCGCTGGAGCCCCGCCTTCCAGAGACCTGAGTGGCGCGCTCCAGACAACACTGAGGAGGGGGCGGCACAGTCTGGGTGGCACCCATGGCCTGGACAGCCAGGACACCCCTTCTGCCTGAGGCCCTGCCCCTACCAGGAGCCCGGAGGCCCTCCCACCTTGCCCAGAGTCTTGTTTGTTCCCATGGCCTCCTGCTTGAACACTGACAGCCCACAGACAGGCATGCTGGTCAGACCCTGGCTTCCACCGCTCAGTGGCTGTTTGCAGAGTGGCCCCAGCATCCTGTGTATTTTACAGTAGCACTCCAGGGCTACATTCCGGTTTGGGGGTACATTACGCTAGGTGCTATACAAACGTGAGAACACCAGAAATTCAACCAGAGGCCTCCAGAAATGAAAGCGTAGGCCTCTAGAGGTCAAGGGAAAGAATTACCCAGTGAAACTGAGCACCACCTCCTCTGTCCTGGGCACAGAGGGGCTCACCTCTCACACATTGGCCAGTGTGTTACATAAGCAACTATTACAAGACAATCCAGTCCCTTACTATCCAGGGTCTAGAACTTGCCTGGCGCGCTGTACAGGTAGACTTCTAGACCTGCACAGGTCAGAGCCTAGGTTATTATCCAGTATTTAGATATAATGCAAAACCAACAAGAAGTCATGTGGCACCTTAGAGACGAACCGACATATTATGGCTCCGCAGCAAAGGATAAATGGACACAAATGAGACACCAGGAATAGTAACACATACAGACTTGTAAGGGAACATTTTACCTTGCCTGGGCACTCAGTCATGGATTTGAAAGGAATTACAAAGAAATTTCACAACCCAACTACAAAGGAAGACAGCTGCACTGGAATTCAGCTGCAAATTCAACATTATCAATTTAGGACTGAATCTTAACTAGTTAACTAGTTAAAGGCAATTTCCCCTCTCTGGATATTCACATCTCCACACCAAATGCTGTGAATGAGCCACTTTCTTCCCAACGTGATTAGCCTAATTAACACCAGTAACTTCTTTCTTTTGTTGCTCTTATATACACCCCTGCCTCTAGAAGTTCCACTCCAATTCATCGGATGAAGTGGGTTTTACCCACAAAAGCTGATTCCCTAATATATCAGTTGGTCTCTAAGGCTGTGTCTAGACTACATGCCTCTGTCGGCAGAGGCATGTAGTTTAGACACATAGGCAAAGGCAAATGAAGCCGCGATTTAAATGATCGCGGCTTCATTTACATTTACATGGCTGCCGCGCTGAGCTGACAGCTGATCAGCTGTTTGTCCGCTCAGCGCGCTAGTCTGGACGCTCCCCTGCCGACATCAAAGCCCTTTGTCGGCAGCCCCGTTATTCCTCGTGGGATGAGGTTTACCGGGGCTGCCAACAAAGGGCTTTGATGTCGGCAGGGGAGCGTCCAGACTAGCGCGCTGAGTGGACAAACAGCTGATCAGCTGTTTGTCGGCTCAGCGTGGCAGCCATGTAAATGTAAATGAAGCCGCGATCATTTAAATCATGGCTTCATTTGCCTTTGCCAAAACAACAAATCTACATGCCTCTGACGACAGAGGCATGTAGTTTAAACGTACCCTAACAGAACTCCCCGTTTTTGCAGATACAGAAAAAACATAGCTATCCCTTTGAGACTATCTATAATGCAGACAGTCATCTGTTCTTGATTCTTCACCCATGTTCGTTGAAAGTGAATAATTAGTTTGCATAAAAGTAAGCCTCCCTTTTATAGAAGGCAAAGGTTAGTCTGCATGAAACAATAGTGGGGGCTTAGTTTTGATTTTTCTGTTTTGTTTTGTTTTGAAATCTCCACAGTACTTACTGCCTCACTTCAAAGTTAAAATTCAAGAACCTCTGCTTCTGAGATGGAGTCAGTCCACATACATCAAGAAATATCATATTCATCATGTATTATGGGACTGTCAATAAAGTTGTACAATTCAGAGACTATCATTAGATCATACAAAAGTCACTCAGTTCAGTGGCTACTCGCATGCGTAAAGATGAGAATGTGTCTAAGGCTGAGATTTAGAAAGGAGCATCAGAGTTAGGAGCCCAAATCACGGTCAAATTCTGTGGCGCGGTTGTATGTGGTTGGCTTGTGTCCCAGAGAAGGTCGGTAGAACCTCCAGCTCGGTTTGAACTTTTAGCCTCCTGGATTAATGACTTATTGATGATGGAACCACAGCTCCAGGAATGTTGCTGATCTGTTATCCTCTATGTCAAAGACTTCCTTTGAAGGTTGTGGCTATGTAGAAGGTGCTCAAGGATTTCAGTTGTCCGGTGCACTGTTTGGGTGCATATCTTATATCTGGATCCTTGGTGGAGAGAAGTTTGTATGTCTGTGTCCTACAGGGGTAAACTCATTGTCAGCATTAGTCATCTTGCAGAATCGAATGTATCAATAACATTCCCCTGGCATCTTTTGCCTGTTATGCCTGTGCCGATCTCCATATACACAAGAAGCCCCCCTGAAGCCATAGGTAAATAGAAGCATGTTGGTCATTATTTCTAGGCGCTGAACTTCAATCACTGCATATTGATGCGTTGCAATTTTCTGCAGCACTGCCTTGCTTTCAATATATTCCTGTCTATCATCTCTTCATGGCCCCTTTCACTTGCAAGAGCATCACTCCATCTTCATTTCAAATAGAGTCGTCCTACTATAATCAAGGCCTGTTGGGCAATGCTTTATGCAGCTCGAGCTTATAGAGTTTTTGCCATTTGATGTAATACAATATCCTGTTATTTTTTACACCTCTTACTTGCGATCATACCTTTCCCTCCCAGCCCCCTGTTATCTTCAGTGTCATGTTTCCATCGGTTCCGATGATAATTTTGAATGTAAAAATTTAACTCTCTGCCTCCCAAATGTGAATGAGCAGTCGGGTCAGTTTGAAAGGTTTTTCTGTAAAATCACCAAGGTTCATTGACATTCCCAGAGCTGGATTCAACACAGTTATAAACCACAGAACCAGCGCAACAAACTGACTTGGAACAGGACAGTTTTTGATCTCTGTGAAAGTTTTCCCGAGGCAGGAAAATCAAATCCTGCCCATGTCTACTAAGCAAACACTCAGTCATACGTCAGGGGTAGCTCAGGTTAAATGGTTGAAATGCTCCTTTCACCAATATTCCATTGGCTGAAATTTGTCCACATAAATTATTCTGAAAATAAGTCACGTTGCTGACTCTCATAAGTCTTGCTATCAGTGTTGCCTGTAAGTTGAGCACCTGGGCAGCTGCCCAGGGGAGATTCAAATGCTGCCCAGCTGATGAGCAGAGTGCTCACAGTGGACAACATGTGTTTCAACTGGTGGTGCACATCTGCACATGCCTTGGTGCACATCACAAAATTTATTCCATACATGGATGGACAAAATTAGAGGGACCATTGCTTGCTATAGTGGATGTTTTCCTTGCAGCCCCAGCTACTGGAGTCCTCAGATTACAGGAAAATTCCAGTTTTCATTTTTTAAAGTAAGTTTGTAGCATTTATGGCTGTACAGAAAAGCTTGAAAACATGGCCTACGGGCCCCCGTAAATGCTGAGAAGCCAGAAGGCAAGGTGAGTCAGATAGTGGTTGTGAGTGAATGTGCACTGGAGAAGACAAAGAAAAAGCCCCACTGTCAAAAGGGTCTAGCCCCCAACCAACAGCTGCTGTGGAAAACCACGGAGAATCCCCCATCTCCATCTCCCCTGTTCTCAACAAGAGCTGCGCTGGGCTGCATTTGGCTTTTATTTTCAGAGCATCAGAGGCCTGGAAGGGACCTCGAGGGGTCACTTCTTCCAGTCCCTGTACTCACGGCAGGGCTATTTGCTATCTAGAACCTTTTCAGGCTGGCCAGTTCATCCAGATGTCCACAGGGGAGCTGAGCAGCCTTTAAAGAGCTGCTATAATATCACCTCAGGGATGAAGAGGGATGCAAGACATCCCAAGGACCCACAGTCAGGTACAAATCTGGGTCCAGCTACCCTCTGCCTTATCCCCGGCCTGTCTACTTTGTGCCTGCGGCTTTGCTGGCGAGCACTGGCCACTGGCCACTGTCAAAGGCAAATTGCAGGCTGCATTTTGGTGCCCACCTGAAATGTATGCAAGGAGTGGGCTGGACTGTAAATGAAATGCTCTGGTGAGCATGCTGAGGGAGAGAGGGGATTATTAGACTAGACTGAAGAATAAAAGAGATTGATGGGAATTCATAACAGGAAAAATGCTTGTGTACATGCCGGGGTGTTTCCTAAGCGGACGAGATTTCAGAAACGAGGGGTACAAAGGGGAGGAGGGCTAAATAACAGAAACTGGTTCATGTTTGAGACGCATCATTGCGGCTGTAGCCCCTGCGGGGGAAGATGGCTGCTTCGATACCTGTTATTTAGGTTGCACTAGTGTGAAGAAGCTAATAGCTGGTTTCCAAATGAGGAGAGGAGAGGAGGGGCAGGGAATTACCTGGTGCTCAGACCCGTGGCAATGGAGAAACCAGGGAAAGCTTTTTTGGCTATGAAGGCGGGTATGTAAAATGGAGTTTGGCTGTCCCAGGTGTTGCTGCTGGGTGACCCCCTGGGGAAAGGCTGCCCAGGGCCGGGGGAGCCGAGGTTTGCAGAAGAAAGGCATTATGGCCGTATAGGCGGGAACGACCCGTCAGTCCAATTCCATGAGGAATGGCACAGAGTATGTTACTGCCCTGCTGGGGGCAGGGATCAGGGTGCAAACCGGGGGCAGGGCTGAGTGCAGCTGAGAGAGCAATGAGAAGAAATGATTGGGAACACAGGGCTGGAAAAAAGTCACCCGATTCCAATGTGTTCACAGACTGTCACTCACCCAGGAAACAATATAACAGTGGAACAACTTTTGGCATTCACAACTTTGCAGCCACATTACCTCCATCTCCACCCCATGCAGGGAGCCCTGGGGGACATGCTGGGTTGCTAGACCTCCGGTAGTAACACCTGCCTTGAGGAGCACAAACTGAGGCCAGCCCTTGGGGACCCTCTGAGATGGGTGATGTCTCCAGGGGGGAGGCGACCGACATACACCGGTTGCTCAAGCAGATCTAGATTTAGCCAGCTGTCCCTCCCCTTTGGAGTCCTCCACAAGAAGGATTAACATAGTGAGCATCCATCATGTGGCTCTCCCTCGGACCGAAGAGGCTTTGGCTAGGCCCAGCGACCTGTGGCTGTGTCCAGGAGGGTCTGAGCAAGGATTACACAGTGAAGGTTTCGAACCCATCAGGGCAGTTGGCGTGATGCAACTCACCCCGCTCTCCGGAGAGCATCTTCCTGGGTCTTCTGGGCTGAGGTTTTGGTTTTGAAATGCCCAGACTGGAGATTGAATTGGAGATGAGGAGGATGAAGAAGCGTTTCTGCCAGCCTTGCCGAGGGGAGGAGTGTGAGAAAGGGAGCAAGTCAAGCCCTGGCAGGGGTCTGGCCCCAAGAAGGAACCGAGGATGGGAGGGTGGCCATTCTGCCCTTGACGCAGAAGAGCACAAGGATGTGGCGGCTGCATGGATGGCACCAACAGATAGGGTTATTAAAAAACCAGTTGCACGTGCGGGAAGCTAAGGAGCACCCAGGGCGGGCCCCAAATGGACACGCACTGGAGGAAGAATTGAGGTTTACATCATTGACGGGAGTTTAAAGGACTCCAAAAGCCGACAGCTTCTAATCAATCTCCATAGTTGTCAAAGGCAAACCTCATCCATGTGGTGCAATGGTGATGCTGCAGAATTGTGCATAATCAATATAGCTCAAGTCAAGCATGCCAGATACCTGAAATAATTATCTCCCCATCTGTCTTTCTCACCGCCGCACACGCCTGCACTCCATTCCAGCCTTCCTTTCTCTTTCAATCCTGGAAATTATTTTAAAAGCAATGCCATCAAATATACAGAAGCCCAATGGAAGAACACTGTTGAACAAACAAACCATTACATTGCACTGAAATCCTCTGCCTTCAAAGAAGTCTAACTGAGGTTTAAACTGCACTCTTAATTGCATAGCACTAATATTCACCATGCATTATGGGTTTATTAGCAGTTTACTAAGTTGAATAACTTCATACAGAAAAATGCAACTTCTGGGACCCATGTTATGATGCTGACGCAGACTTAATTACTGGCAGGCATGTGTTAGATTCATAACTGATTTAATGCAAAATGTCTGCAGAGAATTTACTAAAACTTGGGAGCAAAGCGTATCATGCAAATAAAAATGGAATATTAAGCTTTTCCTTAGAACTGCTTATAGATTAGATATAAAAACCAAGCAATCTTCTCAATGTAGCTTGGAGGGAATTATGTTTGCTGTTAGAAGAGGCTTATTTTCATCCACGGTAAGAAAAGTCAAGCAAACCATTACTAATTTTAATGGATTTTTCTAAAACAAAACTCTATTTTGTGCTAGTGACACACCTGTTCTGATGAAATCTCAGCAACTAGACACTATTTCACAGTGGAACCATCATCTGTGATTTTGCTTATAAGGAATCTTTTACAGGGGGCAAAATTCATCGAAAGATTTTCTCACTATTTCCACATGTTGGGTAAAAATTTCCAAGGCACCTAAGTGATTAAGGAACCTAAGACCCATTTTCAAATAAAATGCCTTACCATGTAGGGGTCTAATTCCCATTGGCTTTCAGTGAGACTTAGGGTCCTAAATAATTTGGGTACCTTTGAAAATGTTGCCCATTGGCGTGAACGTATAAGCCTTATTCAGGTGTGCTGGTATGAAGACACTGCACACAGGTGACTCAGGACTGCGGGACTGGCACCTTTGTTCAGAGCCCCGTTGCAGGATTTTTGTACACAGAGTTGACAGGTATCCATTGTGATACCAAAACACTGTTCTCCCCGGCTATGTTCATGGCTCCTGTTGGCTGAGCAGTTTGTGATGATTTTGTTTGCACTGTCATTTGGGGAATGGCTTTCTTCAGACACGTGTATTCATAGAAGTGTCTTCAACTTCCTGAAGGGGGCTTCCAAAGAGAATGGAGAGCGGTGTTCTCAGTGGTGGCAGGTGGCAGAACGAGGAGCAATGGTCTCAAGTTGCAGTGGGGGAGGTCTAGGTTGGATATTAGGAGAAGCTATTTCCCTAGGAGGGTGGGGAAGCCCTGGGCTGGGTTCCCTAGGGAGGTGGTGGAATCTCCATCCCTAAAGATGTTTAAGTCCCATCTTGGCAAAGCCCTGGCCGGGATGATTGAGTTGGGGTTGGTCCTGTTTTGGGCAAGGGGCTGGACTCAATGACCTCCTGAGATCTCTGCCAGCCCTGGGATTCTATGATTCCATGTCTGTAGCTGCATGAGATATGGGTACTCGTCAACTAGCTTATGTGTGATTTTAAAACTTGTTTATCCAATTAAAGAGAAGAAATGTAGCCATGTGATTTTGATGACCAATCACACTCCATGAACAACAACTAGCTGCCTAGGACAGCCCATCTGAGCTCAAATACATCCGAGTTATTTGGCAGACAGTTAGGAATAGAATCAGGTCAGGAATCAGGAAGGAAGGAATCAGGTCAGTCCATGACCAGTCTGGAATAGGAACTAGTGCGCAGTGAATGTTCCAGGCAATAAATAATTCAACCCGCAAGCTCCACTTTTTGCCTACACAGCATAGCTACAAACATGCCCTCCTCCGTAGGAGCAGCATTTTCCCCCAAGTGAATGTGCATACCAAGACTGTGAAGTCTCTTACCCTTGCGAATGGACAGTTGGAAAATGAATTATTTCAGGAGTCATTTTTATACCATCTGTTTTCCTGCCTCCTGATTAAACCCTCGCGCAATCAATAGAAATAGATTAAGTGTTACAGATCTAGAAATGTTAAGCACACAGAAATTATTGTGCATTAATTATACATACACTTAAAAGGAGAGAATTATGCACTAGGGCAGATTTTCGACTGTGATGGACACCAACAATTGAGGCCATGTTTCCAAAAAGGGCTCAGCTGCTCTCGTGACATCTCTGGGCCGTTTGCCGGATTTCACGCAGGGCCAAGGCCACGTTGACAAAGGTATTTAGTTGCCTAAGGCTGCCGGCAGAGGCCTGGGTGGTGTTTTTGAAAATCCCACTAGGTTCCCATGTAGCTTTTGACACCTAAATATCTTTAAAATCCTGCCCCTGAGCATTCAGCGGCTACTCGTTCTTCTCATTTTCAGGCCATTTGACACTTTGGCCCTAAAAGCCTCAACTGGCCGCTGCAGAGCACCACTGGAGAAGCACTGAGCACCACCGAATCTTACCAGAGCCATTAGGAATTAAAGATATTTTGCACCTTAAAGACTAGGGACCTAATCCAAAAGTGCAGATAACTAAGGCCACTTCTGCACTTGCTCCTTGTGCATAACTCCCACAGAAGTCAAGGGGCATGTTGCATCTTGGTCAGGGTCGCAATTCACTGCACACTTAAGCGTGTGCTTAAATGCTTTGTTGAATGCCCTAGGACTATCGGGGCCTGTCGTACCTCATCTGCCGGATCCCAGCTAAAGAAGATCAGATACACTGTTTCAAAAACCCGTGTATGGAAGAACTTTCAGAAAACAG
The DNA here is from genome assembly GCF_052426305.1 of Pelodiscus sinensis. Lineage (NCBI taxonomy): Eukaryota > Metazoa > Chordata > Testudines > Trionychidae > Pelodiscus > Pelodiscus sinensis. Next base: position 135,426,878 of record NC_143055.1, on the reverse strand, counting down.
AGGCAATGAAAAAAAATACTCTGCAGGCCCAGGGCTTTCTGTGCTAGCAGGGTACTCCACCTGGCGCAGCTCTGGTGTGCAGCTCTTGGCTCGGGTGTGGGCGTGCACCTCCCTTCTCTCACCCCGCAGCCTTCCCTGGCCACAAAACACTGACTGGGTGGCGGCCGTGTTTCACTAAACATCAAAGCTGTCCCTGTGATTGTTCAGTTAGTGCGACGGCGACACAGTGCGAGCCCCACCCCCCCGCCAGGGCTGTCACAAAGGGTGGTAGCTATGTTGTGTTCCAAGCGGGGTGGCAGCTGTTGGAGGGGAGCTCTTTCCAAGCCCATTTTAACGTCAGTGGGCAAATGAGGTTCGTGGCTCTCCCGGGATTGGGACCCACTTTGGACTCGAAACACTTCCCCAGTGCAGGGGCCAGCCAAACGGGCACCGCTGTCCCCGCACAGCCCTGTCAGGAGCATCTCTCCAGTGCCGACTGCAGCGCCAGGACGTTTCTTTCACACTCATTTGGCCCAAGAACAGATAGCGTTGCAAGAAAGATGTTCTGAAGGGCCAGCTCTGCTTTTGCACAAATTACTAATATCAATTCTACAGCCACCTGACCTTTACGAGAACCATTCCGAGCAACACATGAATAATCCCAGGACTAGACAAAACCTAACCGGGGAGGCGGGAGTGTGGAGTTTGCACTAAAAAGAAAATAAACCACTCCCCCCCCCCTTATATTGGGGGGAAATCAGTAAACCAAGGTTCATTCATTCTGATCATATTGACTGCTAAACCCCCTCAAAGCCAAAATGACTCCAAAAGAAAAACAGGTGGAACAAATTTTGCAGATAAAACTCTAATGTCGCAGGAGGCATTATCAGTTTTACATGAGCAACTCCGCGTGATACCAACAGCCCATATATTTTCATATCTACAGTAGCTGTTGCTGGTATAGATAAAGGTGCTGTGAAAAAAACATAGGAATGTCTCACATCCAATGAACTACATATACTGTTCCTGTTTACTGGCTTGTTTATTGTTTTTCACCCGCAGCTTGAGACAAATCACAAATTCTATTCTTGGATCTCCGTGGGGTCCTTTTCAATTATAATTAATCACCCTTCTGGTGCCTTGAGGTACGTCCTCAGTTCCGAGGCTATTGTTATCCGCGTGCCCACAAAGATGCTGCATGTTCCATCCATGCTGGAGCCAAGACCTGCTTCCCTTAGCATCCTGTTATTTTTCAGCTAAATGCCTTTTGTTGCCTAGATCTGGCACCCTGCTCGGTGCCCGGTGTGGGTGGGGGGAGCGTTCGCACTTTGATTAGCGTGCCATCTGATTGCGGGTTTATTTTTGATGTGAGACATGTGTCATGTGCTCCATATTGGAGACAGAGGGTTTGATTTTTTTTAAAGATCCTACCTGTACCATTATTATTTAAACTGCAGCAGCAGCTAGAGGTTCCAGCTGCGAACTGAAGACCTTTGTCCCCGGGCTGTGCAGGCACAGCAAGAGACAGGCCCTGCTCTCAAAAGCTCATAACCTCGGGAAGACAGAGCAGCCAAAGGACGGGCCAGAATTTGGTCAATAGTACTTGACAGGAATTCTAGGTAGGCTGCTGGTGTGACTTGTTTGTTTACATCGAATCCACCAGCCCCAGGTCAGAGGTGGTTACAAACAACACTCGGGCAACACCTCCGGAAGTGTCAGCTGAGTGCAGTGCTCATTCCCCAGAGGGCAGTGCTGCGCCACACACTGACTCTAGCTAGAGAGAGATTAAGGCAGCCAAACAAACACCTTTGCTGTTTGCAACAGCTCCCCAGAAGGAAAGCAGGGCTCCGGACTAACAACAGCCTAGCATTTCTTCAATGGAAGAGCAGCGCTGCATGCTAGCAACAAGAATTTGTAAAACAACGTGGAAGAGCGCCACCTCCAGACTCCTACCACGACAGAATGGTAACTGAAGAAAGGCAGCAATCAAAACCATCAGGACAGTGTCTGAGAGGAGATGATACACTGCCCTCACTCTTTGCAATACACGGAAGTCTCTGGAAGGCACTGGACTTCTTTAGGTTCCCCCCCTTTTCTTTATTTTGTCCAACAATGAATGTTTCTCTAAAGCCTGCCCAGGGCTGGCCTGAGCCATTCGTGCACCCCGGGCCCCGGGAGCGCAGCGCCACCCCCGGGAGTGCGACGTATGCGCGGCCCTGCCCCCAGGCGCCCAGTCCATGCATGGCACCGCCCCCGGGTGCCTGGCGCATGAGTGCCACTGCCCCGGGTGTGTGGAGCATGCACGCTGTTGCCCCCACCAGGCCTGGGCGCCCCAGATGGTAGCCTGGTCAGCCCGTAGATTGGGCCGGCTCTGAGCCTACCTCAGAACTGGGCTGCTGATGAGCACCTGGGGTCAGAAATGGAGGGACTGCTTGAGAAAGCCATGGTGTGCAGTGTTTATGTAACCTGCCGGCTGGGTGTGGGGCACTGTCCCAAGGAGCGGCACTTTGAGAACTTACAGAGAGAAGAATGAGTTTCCTCGACAGCCTCACCTGAGAGCCAGCTGGCTTGTAGCCCAACCTGGAAAGGCTCATGCAATTGTGAGTGGTCCATCCCCCTTCGTCAAGTCCCATCCTCTGGCAGCTGGAGGAATAGGGGCATCTAGAAAGTGTGGTTCAGGGGAGCCGCCAGCCTCTGTGGGCCCCTGGGCAAGGCGTGGGGGGAGAGCGCTGCACTCTTGGAAGGGGCAGGGCTTTGGGATGGAGGGGCGGGGCCAGTTCTTAGCCCTACCCGGAGCACACCATCCCCCTCCCCAGCCCTCAGAGCTGCATGGAGCATGCAGCATGGTGCTCGGGTGGTCACTGAGGCAAGGTGCCCTGGGTGGGGAGGACCCCACAGTGTGGGGGCCTGTTGTAGGGCAGTACCGTGAGGAAAGAGCATTGTGGGCCAGGATGGACAGGTCGTGGAGGGTGAGGCACCAGCCAGCAGAGGGCGCTCCCACTGACAAGAGGGCAGAGATGTTGCTGAGACCCATTGAGTTCAACGGGTCTTTCTCATGAACGTTAATCACTCGTGCATATGCGCAGGGGCGGGGGGGCGGGACGGCAGGGCGGGCGGGATTAGGGTTTTACTGTTTTGGAATCAGTTGCCTCTTACATAGTTACCTCCTGCCCTTTCTCTACACCACACCATTTAGACACTTTAATCATGTCCTCTCAGGCTCTTTGCTGATGAATATTAATCTCATTTTCCTAATTGCTCCCTCTTGCTCATGCCTCTGAATACGTGCCATAGGAAACAGGCCTATAAAATAGAACAGGGATCAAAGCAGTTGGGTGCTATACAAATGAAAGAGGATTACAGAATGTGCTCTAAAAAGCTATTATATTTAATACAGAAATGCCCCCTCCCTGCAGAATGTTTAAAGCGGCCCCCAGAAGAAGTAGTTAGCCTGCAGGAAGTTTATCATTCCATTCCTCGGGATTTCTCCGAATAAGGAAAGTTATTCAAAATGCCCACTCTCCCCTTCTCACGGATTTTGAGTGGTCGGAAATTTGACCGCAGGGTGCGATTTTCCCATTTCTGATTATGACAGCTGCATCAACCCTGCATGTGCTCCTGGTGGGTATCTGCCTGGGAATGCAGACGTCTGAGGCCTGGCCAGAGAGAAAGGGGTTTAGGGTTCTGCAGTGAAGACACTGGATCTGGTTTCACCTGATACAGGGTGGATAGAACAGAACACAGGATTTCTCCGAAACTGGAGGTGCCTGCTTCTGTGCGGATAGGACAAGGGTCACTGCACTTGCATTCCCTGCTGTGTCACAGCCAGGGTACCCGCTGCTAACTGAAACACGCTGGGGGGAACCAGGGAAGACGTATTCCCGGGAGGATCAGTTTTCTACCTTCACTGCTATTCCCAGAAGAGATGGACTGCCCAGAAGGCCTACACAATTCTCTTCAGAGTTTCCTGTGTGACTGCCCCAGGTGATAAGGGACCACACAGAATTTACTCTGCAGCCCTCTCTTGTTCTTAAGGTACAGCAAGAAGAGAAAACCTACCAAAAGAAAATAAAAGATCCCCTACATCCATGCCAATAAGCTCACCAGAGATCCCCCGCCCCTACCTGGGCTCTGACAGGAGCAGTCCTGCAAAACTGTGCCCCAGGCGTTTCCTGGTGGCTTCCAGTTCATCACCTCGTCAGCTCAGAGCGAGTACAGTCCTGACGTATCCCGTCCACCCTCTGTACGCTTCAGGGGCCTCCAGAAACAGGTGAGCAACCAGCCTGTCATTTCACAAGAACAAATTCAAAGTGGGTCATTTCCATTCCCCTCGTTCCCCAGGTAGTGCCTAAGAGAGCCATTTTACACGCCTTGTCCCCAAAACTCCTTTGAAGTTCACATCATTTACATGAGCCAGTTCCCCAGAAGAGTGACACAGAATCCGACAGAAACAATTGCTGTTGTAATACAATGGATCCCCACGGTAGTGAACCAAATTCATAAAGTTTGTCTTACTTCCATAATGTCTGTGCAGAACACTGTAGGGCGGTCACCACCAGGTCGTGAGTGCTGTGGAATGAAATATGGAGCCAATGAGAGGGAGGGTGGCCTAGTGGTGAGAGTCAGGTTTGGAGTCTGGTATCCCTGGATACAGTTCCTAATTCTTGTCAGTAATTCAACATGGGAAATTTTGGAAGGCAATTTTTCTGTGCTTCAGTTGCCTGTCTTTATTACGGGTATACAAAGCATCAGCCGCCGAGGGGAGGTGTAATTAATGCTTACAAAGCCCAGTATGAGTGGAATAGATCAATCCTTGTAGATGTTTTATTTATTTATTTTGGTTCTTCATTTCTAAGGCATTTGGCCGCTCCCTGTCCCTGCTTTTCAGGGTCTTTTCTGCTTGCCCCCTTTTGCCTTGTGCCTTTTAGAAAAAGGAAAGGCTCTCTCTCCTGTTGTGTTGTGGTGACTCGTATAATGGAGAAAAAATGAAAAACAAGTAGTGCAAAGCCATTAGACATTGTAAGTATCAAACAGCCAATAAAGAAGCAAAGGAAATGCTGAAACTCAACTGGGAACCTGTTTTTAGGGAATGGGAGAAATTATAACTGGGGGGAAGGGGGGAGAAGGTGTGCGCTAACATATGAATTTACTAGCTTTAAAAATGAGCAAAATAGTATTTTTATTCGCTGTTTTACAGCTAACAAATGGGGTTAGAAAAAAATGTGACCTGGGCCCAAGCGCCCCTTGGAAAGGCATGGGGAGGAGGTGGCTTTGTAACCCCAGTTGGCCTTGTGTTTGGCATGGACATGCTCCCAAAGGTGCTTAGCAAAGATTATCTGGCCCTCTGCAGCTATTTTCCCTAGGAAAGGACGGTCTCTTGTTTCACACTCTGGAGTAGGATTCTAGTACAATTTTGTGGCTGTCTCTACTGTGATATGCAGAATAGCAACCAGTTCATGTGTTCCCTTCTTCTCTGCATGCTGACTGAGGTCAAGCAGGAGCAGTTCAATATCTGACACGTCCTCTAATGGGGGGACTGTGTCTTGCATCTGATCGGGGTCTCTGCCTGGAGCTGCTAAGCACTGAATTAAATCAGCGATCTGGAGGCTCGGGTTTGCAGGGAGAGAAGTGGTGTCGCTAGCATTGCCTGGAGACCAGAATTTCTGTTCCATAGGCAATGAGATATTTTGATTTTCTTCCATTCCAATTTAAAAAAAATAATCAATGTGGGACCGTCAGAACATTCCATTTTGATAATGTTAACTGTATCATTTCACTAAAATAATGTATCCTTTTGACTCTTGTCGCAAGTCACTTCTTTTTACTTTTATAGCATATTCAATATATTAAACTGCATATTTTAATTACATTGCAAAGACAAAACCAAATAAATCCAAACAATAAAGCTGGAACAAAATGTCACATTGAAGTGGCATGTTTTTACCTTCGCGAAGGGGACAATTTCTATGTTATTGAAATGAAAGGAGAAAGCTGACGAGATTTGTTTTCGCTCCCTCCCCCCACATTAAAAATTGTCAAGAGTAAGCGACGTGTTCCCGCAAATTGCTTAGACTGATAAAACTGCATTTTTGGATGGAAAACGTCTGCCCAAGAGTCTTGGGCCCGCTCCAGGAGTAAGACTAAGGTTAAGACCGAGGCTAAGATTTTGACACAGCAATTGTTTGTAAATTCCACAGCATGCAATGGGGGCAACAGTCACTGAACCAGAGTCCAGGAGAAGGCGTGAGAGGGCGAGTCCACCCCGCAGCAGCCACTCCTGTGCTTTGGGGCTGGGCCAGCCTTCCCATTCCCGGTTGTGTCTTGGCACACGAGGTTGCACTGCGATTCCGCTTTGGCCCATCCCTTCTCATGCCGATGTCCCACTACACCTACGTGGCACTGCAAACCTCATGTGCCAAGCTGCAAAGCCACTCTGCTTGGGCGTTTGTGTTTCCCACCCTCGGCGTATATAACCAGTCACAAGAGCTTATGGGTTTTAGTCAAATTTGTGATTTTTGTCACATCACTGGTAAAATCGTAGCGTTTATCATAGGATCACGGAACACTAGAACTGGAAGGGACATTGAGAGTCACCAAGTCCAGTCCCCTGCCCTCATGGCAGGACCAAGCACCATCTAGACCATCCCTGACAGGCGTCTGTCCAACCTGCTCTGAAATATCTCCAGAGATGGAGATTCTACAACCTCCCCAGGCAACTTATTCCAGTGTTTCACCCCCCTGGCAGGCAGGAAGTTTTTCCTCATGCCCAACCTAAACCTCCCTTGCTGCAGTTTAAGCCCATTGCTGCTTGTCCCGTCCTCGGAGGCCAAGGAGAACCGTTTTTCTCCCCCCTCCTTGTGACATTGTTCTAGAACATCATTGTTTCTAGAAAACAGACATCAGAGTGAAATCTCTGCCTCCTTTCCACCCCCCGAAGTGCTGCAGTTTCCATTTGGCCACCGCCTCCCCTCCCCATCATCCAAGGAAGGGCTGGACTGGATAGCTCACTGCCGGCTCTTCCATCTTGGTGCCTTTGGGATTCTCTAGATGGGTACTTGAGACACCTGTACAGCCCCACCAGAGTGACTGCACCACCTCCCCTGGGCACATGTAAGGAGGAGACCTCTGACCGGGTTTCTCTTTCCACTGACTGACTGCAGCACATGTCAATGGTGTATGCAATATGAGATTGCTCCAGCTGGAGGGGGAACTACAAACCCTCATGATGTACAGATGAGCCCTTGGGGAACCAATTACCCAAAGTATCCACTTAGGTGCTTATGGGTAGTGGCCAGTTTTCCACTACCTTGCAGCTTCTTGTGTTCTCAGCAAAGTGGAAACGTCTCTTGGTGCTCATCTCTTGGGGGTGCTCATCTCTTGGGAAAATTTGTTCCCCGGCTTCTCTCTTTTGTCTGGCACCCTCCCAGTATTTGAATGTGGCGGGCAAAGAGTAGACAAGGCAGGGTCTTAATCCAAAAACGTCAGCCAGGATTTTCAAAGGAGCTGGGTACGTCATCCCATCAACCTTCCTCTTGGAACTGCTCCAGGTGACTTTTTGTCTAATTGTCTGCTCAAGGTGACTTTGGGCCTCTATTCTGTTACCAAAATATTATAACCCACCTGGCTATTTTAGACACCAGCTCTGCAGGCAAGCTCCCTCTGGGGGGTTTGACTTTGATGGGGCTGCAGCCAAGAGCCCTGTATTAATAGCTCTGTCCACGAGGGCTGCCTGGAATGCAATGAATCGTTTTAAAAGGCCTGAGGTGCATTGATGGATGGGGTGCTGCTGGCTGGCTACCTTTCCTCAGGGATCTCGTCTGGCCCATTCTGGTGCATGGTCGGATTAAGAGAGCTGGCAGGGTTTTGCAGGAATTATGGCTGACTCTGGCTACGAGGAGCAATTGAAAAGGCGGTGGGAAGGATGACGGGACGGCTGGGGCAGACATGCCTCTGTCAGAGTGGTGAAGTTTGTGACACCTGCTTGTGCAGCATGAGAGAGTGTCGGTGTGCTAGACACGTGGCAAAGTGTCCGTGTTTGGTTTGGCAAGAGTTGCATGTTCTCTCTCTTTGTGCTGTTCCCCTCTCTCCCACCATGGGCTTCTGAGAGGCCACATGACTGGACTGCTCCGTATTTTTTCCATCATTTATTTCCCTGCACATGTCATCATCCCAGCACTGTCTTCGCATCTGTGAAAGATGCCAGTCACAGCCTCAAATTGCTCAAAGAGCACATCTCTAGAGCTCCAGTTCTGAACATGTTGAGTTCTGGGCAAAGATAACTGGGAACTTCAGGAGCAGGAAGAAAAAATGTCCCTAATGTATTGATGCACGGTACCTTACACTAAGAAGAAAACTCGTGAGATGGCGTAGATAGAATTGAGCAAATAGAGAAGGGAAGAGTGTTGTACAGCAGAGATCCCTGACAGAGAAAGTTCTGTCTCTTCCACTTATCCCATTTTGAAAAGTAGAACAACAGACATGCCATGGATCAATGTGGATTCTGTTCCCACTTAAGCTACTGTACATCTGGAATAACTCCATAGAATCCTTGACTCCCCCCTTTGTAATTATTAATATTTCTTCCATCTTCACTTCTCTCCATTCTTCCTCTTTACTGTCTGCTTCTCCCTCTTTCATTCCCTTCTTCTAAATTATTTCAATTTGTAACATCCCTTATGTCATTTACTCAGGCCATATCGTGTGGCCTGTTCTTATAAACTCCCCCTAGCAGAGGTGACACATGGGGACGCCGCTTTGCTGCTTGGTTTGTACTGAGTATTCTCAGTAACAATGCTGAAGCCAGCTGCCCTTATTCCATGGCCCCCCCATCAACAGTCATGGGTTCATCTTTGCCTCAGTGCTTAAAAATAAAAACAATGCAAAGTTCTACTTAAAGATGTACATTCTAACATCCTCTGGCTGCACAAGGAGTTGAAGGTAGGATAAAGAGAGTTGCACTTATTTGCTAGCCCCATTAATTAGGCAGAAATAAAACAGCTCTCTTCTCCTTCATTATGAACGCCTGGGCTTGAATAAAGCATGAGCATTGGAAACAGTGACTGTACGAAAGGGAGAGAAAAAAAGAGACTGTTCAGCACATACAAGGATAACTACTACAGAGGTTCTCCCAATTCTTGGACGAGTGAGCCCCACAAAGGCACTCTGTTGGGATGATGGTCAGTTACTTCATGCAAGCCATGGTGGCTCCCCATTTGAAATAAATACTAATGAAGCAAACATTGAACACAAGTGTCCGACGCTTAATGAGAGTATCTGCATCCGGCAAAATTGGTCAGAGGAGAAAAGAAGTGCCATTCATTTACAGACTTTGCCAGAGTGAAGTGAGAAGCAGATCAAGAGACGGAAGTTTCATGTTTATGAACACCAGTCCTTTGGGGAACAAATTGTGGGAATTAAAAGCCCTTTTTTATAGGAAACTATGCTACCATAGTTTGTTACCTAGGGGAAAACACCACAAAAGCTCATAAGGTGCCACAGGACTACTCTTTTTTTTTTTTTTTTTTTAGGTTACAGACGATCATGGCTACCTCCTCTGGGATTTGTTTAGATTGTCCGGGTGGAAGTTAGAGAGATTTTTTAAATTAAATGTATGGAGATATACCTATCTCTTAAAACCAGAAGAGACCTTGAGAAGTCATTGAGTCCAGTCCCCTGCCCTCACGGCAGGACCAAGTACCATCCCTGACAGATTTACCCCAGATTCCTATGTGCCCTGCCCCAACGACTGAACTCACAACCCTGGGTTTAGCTGGCCAATGCTCAAACCACTGAGCTATCCCTCCCCTTCCTTTTGAAAAGGAAACTAATAACTAAAAGATTTGGTAGCACGTGATTGGGTAATATAAGCACTTTCTTACATACAAGCAACACGCATCCTATGCTATGAATTTATAAAGAGCCACCTGAGCGTTTTGCATATGACAACGTGGCCTAAATTCTAATTGCAAACAAATTTGTTGTGGTTCTAGCTGGCTCAAGAGGTTAATAATGGGCCTCGGGGCCCTTAATTCCTTTCCAAGCTATTGGTTTGAATTCAGTCAAGATTGAAAGCAACCAAAACCTCTTCCAACCAATGGGAATTTGGTAGCTGTGAGGAGTGAGGATGGTCTGACCGTGTCACCAAACCAGCCCAAATAACAGTAATCATGAGCAACATTCAGACCTCTGGTGGGACAGACCTGCACTCCTTCTTGGAGGTGGCCCTGTCCTTGTTTTATAACTACACGACATTTTGAGTTTAGGAAATTTATCCAGCGGGAGTAGGTAAGGGTATGTCTACACTTGCACCCTAGTTCGAACGAGGGATGCAAATGCAGGCATTCGAAATAGTCAATGAAGCGGGGATTAAAATATCCTCCACTTCATTAGTATAATTTCGGCCGCGCTCTATTCCCAACGCCATCTGATTCGAAAGTGAAAGTGCGCTCCGGGCCGCGTTAGTTCGAACCAAGGGGGTTGATTCCAACTAAGGCGGCCCGGAGCGCACTTTCACTTTCAAATCAGCTGGCATTGGGAATAGTGCGCGGCCAAGATTATGCTAATGAAGTGGGGGATATTTAAATCCCAGCTTCATTGACTATTTTGAATGCCTGCATTTGCATCCCTAGTTCGAACTAGGGTGCAAGTGTAGACATACCCTAAGTGGAAATTGCAGCAAAATGGATAAAAACCTGCTTCAAAAAGTTGAAGCTATACATCCACCCGCTTTGTGATGCTTTTCCTATTTATTGCAGACAACTGGGAAAACATGAGAGAGGGCAGGCACAATTACAGGTAGAGAAACCTGCGAGCACAGTTGAGTTTGTTAGCAGAAAAAGACCCTGCAAATGACTCTCCTGGCTGGTCAGCAGGAACTTGCTCTCAGCAGGCCCCGGCCCCTCAGTCACACAATCCCTGTTGGTATTCTTCCAAGTGTGCAGAAGCCATCTGGAAAGGGTGGTCGTTAGCAGGTTGTGAGCTGTATCTCAGACTGCACGGTATTGGAAATGCTTTCTGCACACCTACTTATGCCTTTCGCCTGCCAAATGTCCCAGCATACCTGTCACATCACAGCAGTGTATATTGCAGACAAATTCTCTGCAAAATATTGCCTGGATTATCTTTCTGCAGTGAGTTTCCAATATCTCACCTCCTGGTGTGGGTCATACCTTGATTTGCAATGGATCCAATAACTTGCTACACCCCCAATCTGCCACATTTCTGCAAACACTTACTGGTGTGAGTAATTCAGACGATGCTATTTAAGGTCAGTGGGGTTATACCAATTTTCCAATCCCTGATTGGCTCATTGCCAGTTCTAGAAGTGCTACCAAGTGGTTAATGCTTGAAATATATTCTGCAGATGAAAAGTGCTCGGTAAGAGAGACGTATCAATTTTGTTCTTGTTACGGGGGTGCTTTAGTATTCTGGTCTTTCCACACTTAGAGTCCATTTTAATGTCTGCTTCACTCAAACGACAGCTTGGGCTCTTATCTCTTGGCTCCTGCGTTAATAAAACAAACAAGCAAAAAAAAAAGTTCTATGGGCAGAAGTGTCCTCAATTATTAGACATTTTACTGTGTCGTCCAGAGAACAGCGCTGTTTGTAGACTGCCCTAATTGTTTCGTGGTAATTTGGCAGATCTCGGTTGACAAGAGAAGGGAAAAATGTTCTGAATTTATAGCAGGAACTTGCAAAGCTGTATTTTTGACGACAGAGATGACTCACATTTATTCATTACTTATTCCTTATGGTGGTTGTTACTGGAACTCAGTCCCAAATGGCAGGTTAAGCTGCAGAGAAGTGCTTTGTATTTACAGTGCTGATGCGACCCGCACAAATGAAACGGTTGAGTAGGAAGGCAGATGATGGCTGCTGACTACCTGAATAGTCCCACTTCCCCCTACCGCCAGTCCTGCCATGTTGCAAAGTGAAAATTGCGATGGGAGAGAAAAGGTTTGTTTAATTTTTGAAATGATACAAGTCAGAAAAGAAACAGAAAAGAAACCTAGGAAATGTGTGAAGTAGAAGGGATGATTGTGATCATGTAATTTATCCTCCTGCATATCCCAGGCCAGAGACCCGCCCCTAATAATCCCCAGAGCAATTTTGGTTGAATAATTGTCAGTGCTGGAGCATCCATCACAACCCTTGATAAAGTGCTCTAATGGTTAATTACACTCATCGTTAACAGTTTATACCTTATTTCTAGTCTGAATTTGTCTTTAGACCATAGAATTATGTTGGTGTTTCTCTGGTAGACTTTACAGCACTTGTTTAATATTTGTTCCCTGGGTAGGAACTTAGGGTATAGCTACACTAGCTACCCTAGTTCGAACTAGGGTGGCTAATGTAGTCATTCGAACGTGCAAATGAAGCCCGGGATTTAAATACCCTGGGCTTCATTTGCATGTTCCCGGGCGCCACCATTTTTAAATGCCCAGTAGCTCGAACTACCTGCCCGCGGCTACACGCGGCACGGATGAGGTAGTTCGAATTAACACTCTTAATTCGAACTACCGTTACTCTTCATTGCAGGAGGAGTAACGGTAGTTCGAATTGAGAGTGTTAATTCAAACTACCTAGTCCGTGCCACATGTAGCCGCGGGCAGGTAGTTCGAGCTACTGGGCATTTAAAAATGGTGGCGCCCGGGAACATGCAAATGAAGCCCAGGGTATTTAAATCCCGGGCTTCATTTGCAAGTTCGAATGACTACATTAGTCACCCTAGTTCGAACTAGGATGGCTAGTGTAGCCATACTCTTACAGACTGTGATCAAATCACCCCTTAACCATCTCTTTGTTAAGCGAAACCGATTGAGCTCCTGACGTCTAGTTCCATATGGGCATGTTTTCTAGTCATTCTTGTGGCTCCTTTCTGACCCGTCTCCAATTTATCAACATCCTTCTTGAGTTGGGGATACCAGATACCAGAACTGGACACACAACTCCAGCGGCTATTGCACCAATCTGAGGTTTGCACAAAAGATCTGAGAGGGCTAGAGACCGAAGGTGCATGGAAAGCCAATGGGTGTTGGGGACCTCTCTCCCTTAGGCGGATTTGAAAATCCCGGGTTGCTGCTGGGTGAACCACTGCCCAGTTCAGGAAGAGCCAGTTGCTGCACACAATTGTGTGATAATCCAGCAGCTCCCACTGTCAGTTGGCACAGCGCACACACCACTCCACAGGGGTGTGCACTACCACTGGGCAATCCCTCACCGCACCAAAGGCCTTGTTTGCCTTGCCATGAGGTATAATGGCACGTGGCCGCCAACCTCCTCTCCCTGCTGACAGACAGGCCCACCTGCCCAGTGGGCGCAACAGGTGGCCAAAGTAGAGCAGTGGCCAGCTACTTAGACCTACTCGCACACAAGTTCTACACTCACGGACCCACAATCTGTTGCTATCACTATGGCTCAGCTCAGCAGTGCACCACACCTGTGACTCTCCTCCCAAGCACCAATCTTCCTGCCGGTTCCATGAGGCTACCTCTTTCTCTGTGTCACTGCAAAGACCCGAGGTTCGCTTGCATAGGAGCCCGGTGCTCCTCCTTATCCATCTGTACAGGGCTTTCTTGCTGGGAACCTGGCCGTAGCTGGGCAGCTGTGTATCATCCAGCCCTAGGGAGAGATGTCATGCTCAGAGACAGCAGCCTTGCACCTTTTGCCACAGATCGGAGCCTTGCAGGGTTAAACACAAAACCAGAGTGATTAAAGAAGTCACTTTATGCCAGATTCCGAATCAGAATCCACCTCAGTCAGAAATGGATCTTAGCTACACTGTAATCCTAAGTCCTGTCTTGGTGCTGAACTCCAGTGTTGGAGCCCAAATGAAAAGTCCTTCCTTCTATGTATTTTTCCAGATGTAGGACTCTCTACATATTGGGTGCTGAATCTCAATGCGCTGCTACAATCCACTGTGCTTGGTTAGTGCTTAAGTTACACAAATATACGATATACATTTTGTATGTAAGCATCAATACCCAACTATTAAGTTGCATTATGTTGTAGTTCCCGGAGAAATTTTCAGATGAAAGGCAATAGCTTACCTGTATATACTACAGGTTGGACCTCTCAATCTGGCACTCTCTAGTCTGGCAACAGTCATGGTCCAGCATGATTTTAGTTAGCTGGATGCCCACTTGGCATGGGTATGGCTGAGTTTCCCAGGGTCCCATAAAGTTTGTTGGCAGCCACCAGTCCTAGCTCTTCATGTTCTGTGCTGTTCTTTTCCTCTAATTTACCCCAAAATGTCTTTCAAGAGCCCAGCAAGAAGTGGCAGTGTTGGCAATGCAGCCAGACAATACTGACCTCCAGTGATTTGGCAAATTCTCTGGTTTGGCACCGGTCAGGTCCCGAGGGTGCCGGACTAGAAAAGTATTACCATCTGCATTGCTAGCTCCAGCAAATACCATCCCGAGATCTCAGAAACAGTCTCTCTGTTCTTATTCAGAATAGATGAGTGTTCAGAATAGTGAGAATTACTTTGATTTTTTTCTAGATACATAATCACAATGCCTTGTGAGACATGTTTATTTGGCACTCTCAATAAGCAGGTTTATTGAACCAGGATGAACGAAAGCTACATCCAGTGGCATTTTAGAAATGGATTAGGAGGATTTGCTTCTAACACTAAGACTGAACAAGAATAGAGAGACCCTTAATATAGCTATTTGCTTCAAAAATGTACTGGCCGTGTTGAGATTGTGCAGGAACACTTGGAAGGGAATGCATTGAAGGGAAGTGACCTTCCCAAGGTTCAGTTGTCAGGAACTTACCTAAGGGTATGTCTAGACTACATGCCTCTTTTGGCAGAGGCATGTAAAACAGGCTACACGACATAGTCAATGAAGCGGGGATTTAAATATCCCCGGCTTCATTAAAATAAAAATGGCCGCTGCGCTGTGCCGGCTCAGCTGATTGTTGGCACAGCGCAGCAGTCAAGATGCGGATCGGTCAATAGGGGAAGCCTTTGTCGACCGCTCCCTTATGCTTCGTGAAATGAGGTTTACAGGAGCGGTCGACAAAGCCTTCCCCAGTCGACCGATCCACATCTTGACTGCCGCGCTGGGCTGACAATCAGCTGATCCGGCACAGCGCGGTGGCCGTTTTTATTTTAACGAAGCCGGGGATATTTAAATCCCCGCTTCACTGACTATGTTGCGTAGCCTATTTTACATGGCTCTGCCGACAGAGGCACGTAGTTTAGACATACCCTAAGTGTCCTGCATTCAGAGCTTTTCCTAGCCCTGACATCAGCATCTCCAAGCCCGGGCGACCCAGTGTAACCCTCGCTCTTCTTTTTTCTCTGCAAGAGCACTTATCAAACCCGTGTGAGCAGAGCAACGCTTCTGGCTGCATTCGTGACTCTATGGAAAGTCCAGCAGGTTCAGAACATGAAGACTCAGGTCACATCTCATGTACACAGCAGAGTGAAGAATAGGTCTGGATCTCAGTCAAATGTTGTCTATTATAATTCGCACACTTCATTGAGAGTGGGATGCAAGTTGCAAGTGCTGTGATCACTTAGGAATTTACTCATTATCAAAGGGCTAAATCTTTGAATAACATGTTTCCTAGAAAATAAGAAGTGCTAACATATGCTGAGTGCAATTAATATTTTAACCAAATAAACACTCAGGGACAAAGGGTAGAATTTGCAAAAGCATGTAAGTGACTTAGGCGCCCGTCCCATATTCAAGCGACTTAGGCACAGATTCACAAAAGGGACCTAAGTGTGGCAATTCTGAGCACATCTGGGCTTTCAGCAGCAATCTGACAAGCTGGAAAGAGGCACCTACCTGTGCATAGTGTACTCAGCACTGAACCCTGATGTGCCTATCTCCGGAAAAGAGGTTAGCTCTTTCTCTTGAATGCTCAGGCCTCTCCCTACACTCCCTGTTTCAGAGCGCCCCACCCTATTACATCCAACAGTTTGGCAGTTGGGTCACTCACTTGGGAAGTGCGGGATCTGGGTCTATATTTCCACTCTACCCAAGTGGGAACACAGATTGAGTGAGTTGTCTTCATTCCAGGAGCAAAGCCAAAGCCCCACACTTCAGGGAATTCCAGAGCACCTCTCTCAATCTCCCCTTCTGAAGCTACTCACATAGCCAGAGAGGAAAGAAAGCTGTTTCTTGGACTCATTGCAACTTTTACAAGGACCCGGCTTCCACAGCTAAGGGTTAAAGAACCTAATGGTTCTGACTGCAGCAAGTGGCCAGGGCCTTGTGATAGCGACAGACTTGCCAGACATGTGTGTTCTTGAAAGTTAACAGTGTGACATGGAAAAGCCAAGTCTGTCAGCTCTCTGGAGCAGGGACTATCTTCTTGTGTTGTCAGTTTTGCCTTGCACAATGGGGTCCTGATCTTTTCATTTATTCTTCTTGCAGATGACAATAATGATGAATAGGTCTGTGTGTAAGATAGCACCGACAATAACTCAACCATAGTAATAAAAGTACCTTTTTCTTTCTGACATGCATCTGACGAAGTGGGTCTTTGCCCACGAAAGCTTATGCTCCTACACTTCAGTTAGTCTATAAGGTGCCACAGGACTCCTCGTCGCTTTTTCTTTCTGTATTCCATATAGTTTATTTGATCAAAGATAATGAGACAAATATACAGAGAGTCACCAAGACATTCTGCATCCTATGCAGGACAAAAGTAAGAAGAGGGGTTGGGGAGTTGGTTCACAGTAGAACAATGACTAAAAATTCATTCCATTCTTATTATTTAATCTATTGTGTTAGCCAGTGCCGAGTTTGCCACGCCGTCTTTTTTCGCTGCTGTCAGTCAATAAAGAATTTGCCTACGTTTACTTTGCACAGAATCTTTCTTTTAACAAATAACTGAATTCTTTCTCGTGCTTTGAAGTTTCATAAAACACATTCTGAATGCCGTACATCTAAACGAATTTCCGAGTGCTATATAACTTTGTTTTGCAACAGAAAGCAGCCATTGTGTGGCAAAGAGATCATTCAGGCACGGGGCCACTAATGGATGGCAAAGCCAAACAGAAATTACAGGTTGTGGGGGGAGAAATATGCTTTACAAGTAGTTCCAAAAAGTAATGGTGAGATGTTTTGCTAATGGCTGAAGTTCGTGACTTGTATTTTATATCAAGTATTGCATTATGTTACAGAGCTCTAACCAAACCTGACAAAGCTTGTTAATGCCATATCCTTCACACTTGGAGATTTTCTATGGTTTACTTGAAATTCAGGCAATAAAGAATTTGTTATGTTCTTACAAAGAAAGGTCTTTGCAATTTTGCTTCATTGTGCTGTAGTGAAGTGTGAGACATCTATCCTATCAGAGGAGAGCTTATCCAAGGACTTCTGGGTCCACAATCTGAAACATGCTAGCCTATTGATTGACTAAACTAGACCCTTATTGAAAACAAGTCAAATTTTGATCTATCTAGTTACCAGCTGACCTTTATAAATCAAAGAAACGGTACTAGAAGGCTCCAAAGCTTATTCTCGCTTAAAACACCACTCAGCAGTTACTGCTTAAGTCCCGTAATAATGCTTCAGCAACTCCATGCAATGAAATAAGAACCAGCAACCACCTGGGCCATATAAGAAGAGACAAAGCAATGCATCACAGGATGTAAGCAATATGTTTACAGCCATTCCTGGGACACACAGACAGTCAAGTAATCTCAATCACCCACCTTGGCTTTGAGAGGACGGGCGGTGGGGGAGCCGGGCCAGGAACCAGGCCATGCTCCTGGCTCTGATGCAGACTGTGTGCAGACTTTAGCCATCCACAGGACCTCTCTTAGCTTTAGTTCCTCCCATGTGCAACATGGAGATAACCTACCCCCTCGGCCCCCGGGAGCGAATGTATTAAGGCTTGTGAGATGCTTGAGCAACATGACCATGAGCATCATGGAAAACCCTAGAACAGGGCTACTCAACTTAAGAAGCCCTGGGGGCCACAATGATACTCACAGCACATGTTGAGGACTGCAACTTAAGTGTGGTTGCATCTACATGCAAAATATATGCAAATACATGCAAATAGCTTCTTTCACACTGACAGGCATGAATACAAAGATTAAGGCAAGACTACACAATCCACAGGCCCCTTTTAAGTCAGTTCTGCTGATATCAATAAAATGCAACATTTACCCGATTTCTACCCATATCTCAGCACTTTTAATGAGCAATGACAGTCCTGGAATGTAACTACTTAAATGCATCTCAACAGAAGATCATTATATTAACTACTTTTTTTTTTTTGCCTCCAACCCTGCGGGCCACGTGTTGAGCCCCACGTAAACCCAAACTGCCCATGGTCCATGTGTTCAGTAGCCCTGCCCTATAGATACCTGCTTAGCTGAGGGTGGTGGAGCCAGGAAGGAGTTGTATCCTGTCTGCCTACCCTCCAGAGCTAGGGTAAGAAGAACACAACCCGTGTGCCACCTTCCTCCTCTATGTCCTTTGGGGGAGGGGCTGAAAAGATCCACAGACTTTCCCCCAAGAAATCTTCTGGGGAACCAAGGACAGTCTAAGATTGGGCTGAGGAGCCAGGGTGTGAATAGAGTGGCCTTTTGATGTAAAAATAGGCACTGGGGTCACTGGATATCAATCTTCCCTGCCATGCTACATCGTTACCAACCTTCTGTATCTGCATCGTTCGCAACCTTCCATAGCCCATATCAGCTGATTTTAATGAAGCTCGCTGATTCCTACCAGCACACCCCTTGGGCACCCATGTACCACAGCAACCTCTGCAGCTGAAAGTTAACAGTTTGTTTCAAATCTGTTGACTAGGCCCATATAAAACCCCTTGAAGAACCAGCCTCAGAGTTTTGGGGGGAAAGGGTGTGTAAGTGATTATTCCCTTTTATTCGGCATTGGGGAGGCCACATCTGGAGTATTGTGTGCAGCTCTGGGGCCCCCACTACAGAAAGGATGTGGATGCATTGGAGAGAGTCCAGTAGAGGAAAACAAAAATGATTAGGGGGCTGGAGCACATGACCTACGAGGAGAGGCTGAGGGATTTGGGTTTGTTTAGTCTGCAGAAGAGAAGAGTGAGGGGGGATTTGAGAGCAGCCTTCAACTTCCTGAAGGGGGGTTCCAAAGAGGATGGACAGTGGTGGCAGGTGACAGAACAAGGAGCAATGGTCTCACATTGCAGTGCGGGAGGTCTAGGTTGGATATTTCCCTAGGAGGGGGGTGAAGCAGTGGGCTGGGTTCCCTAGGGGAGGGGATGGAATCTCCATCCTAGAGGTTTTTATGTCCCAGCTTGAAAAAGCCCTGGCTGGGATGATTGAGTTGGGATCAGTTCTGCTGTGAGGAGGAGGTTGGTCTCAATGATCTGTGAGGTCTATGACTCTATGATTACGAACCCTGCACATCCCTAATGGGCCTTTTCTTTATACTAATCCAATCCAAAAGCTTGGGTCTGCTTACTCCATCCTCTGGTGTGTTCTGATTCCAGATCTGAAATGAGACCATTGCCAATTGGACCTCATTTTCAGACTCTATTAATAATGCCATCCTGAATGAAGCTGCTCAACTTAGTTCAATGTTCACGACAATTAAGAGACTTAGGAATGTGTAAGAATGACCAGAACACCACTGCCATGTGGCCATTGATTCAAATGTTTGTTTGGGCACACAGGAAATAAAGAACAGCACGAACTCCCATTGCTCTAGGCCACTGAGGGTTAGATTGCTCACCGTGGTAGCTGCCAAGCTACCATTGATTGGAAGGGATCACACTCTTTGCTAGCTCACTAATATCAAAGCAGGATGATTAATCAAGGGCTGCAAACCAGAGAAGATTAGAACAAAGCAATTGATTTTGTGACAATCTATTAGAGATACACTTATTTAGAGCAATTTACAATGATGCACATGGGGAAGGGCTTGGATGCTGGTGAATGCATTCCATGCGGTTCTATTAAATCCCACTACGAATCTTAACCACACGGTAAAGTTTTGCAAGCCCTTTAGAGAATGCCAGGCACTCTCACATCTTCATCTATGCCAGATCGATACTGTGATACGCTGTCCATCAACTAATACATTTGCTATAGGGTGAGGCAATGACAGACCAAGCATTTGACTGACTGTGATGATCATTTGAAAACCTCATTATGGTCTGGGCTGTCAAACAACACAAAATTCAGGTGATTTATCCATATTGCGTCTGAAGCATATCGGGCTCAATTCTCTGAGTCTTCACTCTGTCAGAGCAACTCCGACACGAAGGCCAATCTGCTGCCTTCAGCGGGACTGCAAAGGAGCAAACTGAGTGGAGAGCTGGGCCTGCTAATTATTTCTGATGAACTTGTTGAAAATGATGCTGTGATAGCCTTTGGTCTGGGCATCTTAGCCTGAGGTTTTTGAAGAAGCCTGCGAGAGCTTGGATCCCAGCCTAGAACAGGACAATTTCAGCTGGCTGCCATTGTGAGAGTCCCCCAGCTCATCTTGGAAAGGAATTATTTAACTTGTAAGGATTTTGCTTAGTCCTGTAGGTGAGTCCTGTGGGTTCCTTTTCAAGGGGTGTTTACATGAGGTTATTCCTACAGGCCACTGAAATGATCTTATTGGCTAGTGATCAGGTTTCCTTTCCCAGCACATGCCATATTGTCAGTATAACCGTCACCAGGCGAATGTGAACCTGGGACCTTTGGAGCTTAGTGTAGAACTTCTACTGCTTAAGCTAAAAGCCAGCTGGCTGGTAGCCCTAGCTATAGAGGTCTCTTGTTCTTATCTTTTGCTGTACATGGTCTAAGTGCCACTGCATGGGACAGTGAACCACACTAGGTGTGTGGGTTACATCAGCACTTTTTAACACTAACTTTCATTATAGAATCTTTCCTACAGGCATTAAAATTTCAATCTCAAAGTGCATGTCTACATTACATGGAAGGTCGACATTGCTGCAGTCGATCTTCCAGGGTTTGATTTAGCGGGTCTAGTATAGACTCGCAAAGTCGAACTCAAAGGGCGCCCCTGTCAGTGCCGGTCCTTCTGCTCCTCACAAGGAGTAAGGGAAGTTGATGGGAGCTTTTACTTCCGTCGGCCTCCCACTGTGTCGGCCATCCGAAAAAGCGTTGTAAGATACATTGAGTACAACTATGTAATTTATGTAGCTGGTGTTGCGTATCTTACTTTGACCTTCCCATGTAGTGTAGACCAGGCCAAACTGCAGTCACTCTTCTTGATAAGAATTCAAACATACAACACAGCTGCAGCTGTCAAGTGGCCAATGGGGGGAGGGACAAAAAGACAAACACAGTCTGTTGCAGAATTGGGTATTATATTTTTTTACTGCAGGAAGAAATCAAAGTTGATTGCAATTCCACCTTCTTCCTGCTTGTATCCATTTGTCAAAGTCTATGTGACCTTTTAAATAATAAAGCCTCTTTGAATTCTTCAATGTGTATCTCTGGTGTGGGAAGGAAAAGGTTAAATGACCTATGCTGAGGGACATTCAGAATTCTGAAAAGAAAAGAAAAGAAAAGAAAAGAAAAGAAAAGAAAAGAAAAGAAAAGAAAAGAAAAGAAAAGAAAAGAAAAGAAAAGAAAAGAAAAGAAAAATCAAACTGTTTTTGATTTTCAAAATGGCTAATAGTTTGGAGTGACTCAGTTTTCCAGTGCCCAACATGAGACACTTTAAACAGGCCTGTTCTTCAGAGATTGGTTGTTCAGATTTTTCTTAAAATCACCCTTAAATATATCTTGAATTGGGCATCTAATATTGGTGACACGCAAAGTCACAATGTCTCATTGGAAAATGTATCAAGATTATATTCTAATTTAGGGTATGTCTACACTACCCTGCTAGTTCGAACTAGCGGGGTAATGTATGCATACCGCACTTGCTAATGAAGCCAGGGATTTGAATTTCCCGGGCTTCATTAGCATAAGCGGGGAGCCGCCATTTTTAAATTCCCGCTGCTTCGAACCCCGTGCAGCGCGGCTACACGGGGCTCGAACTAGGTAGATCGGACTAGGTGCCTATTCCGAACTACCGTTACTCCTCGTGAAACGAGGTGTACTGGTAGTTCGGAATAGGCACCCTAGTCCGAACTACCTAGTTTGAGCCCCGTGTAGCCGCGCTGCACGGGGTTCGAAGCAGCGGGGATTTAAAAATGGCGGCTCCCCGCTTATGCTAATGAAGCCCGGGAAATTCAAATCCCGGGCTTCATTAGCAAGTGTGGTATGCATACATTACCCACCTAGTTCGAACTAGGAGGGTAGTGTAGACATACCCTTAGAGAGTTTGTCTGTCAACTTGTTCAAGAACTACTCCTAAATGGTAAAAGCTAGGACCATCAAATTTGGAAAGCAATTTCCTCTTATTGTAACTTAATTCAACATAAGGGTTTGGTTGTGCTGGGAAAACAGGATATGCCTGGAATGAGACTGCTTCTCATATATCCAAACAGAAATAAGACAGAATCATCAAAGCAAGTATAGTCCTCAAAACTGACATAACTGAGTGAATATTGAAAGAACCTGAACCAAGATGAGCCAGAAAAATAGGATGACCGTGGAGTAGGATTGCTTTTCAATAAACCTTACAGAAAAGAGATAAAACAGAGATTTCTGGAGTAATGCCCTGTTTTGGCACAGCTAAATGAATGTGTAAGGTCTGAAAACTATAAGAAAATGTTGTTGGAAACCAAACTGACTCTAGTCCTTTAAAAAAAAACATAGCAAATAATAACAGTTCATAGGGATGAAGAAACAAAATTCATTTGGTGGAATTCCCAAATTATGGACCCATGCAATCTATGCCGGGTAAAACTGCTAGTTTAAAAATATAACAGAACTTTACTCACAAAGGCATGATCTTTAGAAAGCATTTGCACTGTCAAACAAAATTAGGTGGGGACTAATTGCCTTTAATTGACAATGGACACTGAGGCTCAACACACTAATGCAATCCTTGGATGCGTAAACAGAGGAATCTAACATAGGAGTAGGGAGTTTATTGTCTCTCTCTCTATTTTGCACTGGTGCAACCACTGCTGAAATGTTGCGTCCTGTTCTGGTGTCTGTGATTCAAGACAGATGTCGATAAATTGGAGAGGCTTCACAGAACAATGAGAACGAGTAAAGAATTAGAAATCATGCCTTCTAGTGACAGAATCAAAGAGCTCCTCCTCTTTAGTCACCAAAAGGAAGGTTTAGAGGTGAGTTGATCACAGTCCATAAGTATCTGCATGGGATACAAATATTTAACAAGTATCAGAGGGGGAGCCGTGTTAGTCTGAATCTGCAAAAGCGGCGATGAGTCCTGTGGCACCTTATAGACTAACTGAAGTGTTGGAGCATAAGCTTTCGTGGGCAAAGACCCACTTCGTCAGATGCATGTAGTAGAAATTTCCAGAGGCAGGTATAAATATGCAGGCCAGAATCAGGCTGGAGATGACGAGGTGGATCCAATCAGGGAGCATGAGGCCCACTTCTAGCTGATCTGGAGGTGTGAATTCCAAGAGAGGAGAAGCTGCTTTTGTAGTTAGCGAGCCATTCACAGTCTTTGTTTAATCCTGAGTTGATTGTGTCAAACTTGAAGATGAACTGTAGCTCAGCAGTTTCTCTTTGAAAAATATTTAACAGAGGACTCTTCAGTCCTGCAGGGAAAGGTATAACACTGCAATGACTGGAAGCTGAAAGCACACCAATTCAGACTGAAAATCAGGCGTGCACGTTTAACAATGAGGGTAATTAATCATGAGAAGAACTTACCAAGGGTTGTGGTGGATTTTCCATCACAGACAAATTGAAACCCCAGACTGGATTTTTTTCTAGAAGTTCTGCTCTAAGACATGCTTTGGAGAAGTTCTCTGGCCTGTCTTGTCCAGGTCAGACTAAAAGATCACAGTGGTGTCCCCTGGCCTTGAAATAAGTGGAAAAACAGTTATGACAGGCTGAGGGAGTCCTTCAATATTTAGCACAAAGGCACTTATGCTCCGTGATGATCAGGCATCTATGACTATTTTACAAGAAAATGGGGAGAGAGGAGGAGAAACCCAATGACTAGGCACCATCTTCTAATGCCCTGTCACCCCAGGATTAGGGGATAGGAGTCTTGATCCAAGAGGGTCTCCCACATCCCAAAAAAGTGCCTAACTATTATGCTGAAAGTTAGGAGATCGGTCTTCCTGTTGTGTGAACTCATATGAGGGACGGCCTGGCAGGTGAACTCTGCGAACCTTCCTGGGTCGGGCCCTGTGTACAACCCAGGCAGCTAATGTGTCTGTCTTCCCCTAGCTTGTGAATCATTCTGGGGATAGACAGAAAAGTATTCTATAGTCTTTGAGCATGGCATGTATGTGCCCTTCCTCCTTTTCATAGACTCAGCTCACTGCTACAATCAAATGGAGGGACAGGAGTCCATGGGTCACATTCTTCTGCCCTGGGTAGCCTTTCATTCCACATTCTCTGTGTTTCAGGGGTAGAGCTTCAGAAGACGCTGGGGAAATTATCCTGGCTGGTGTTTCTATACAAAGTAGGAAAGTGCAGCCCCTCTGGAGCAGATTGATTGTGATTGTGCGTCTCATATTAGACAACCCCAACTTTCAGCAAGATTGTCAAAAAGAGACTATTGACTTACTGTCCTTATGTCTCAAACCAACAACCTGTAAATCATATGGAAGAGTACATAGGGAGTTTATTTCTCAGACCAGACAGGGAGATAAAGAATATAGATGCCCCTAAAAGAGATTGAAACTCCAATCATTGATTTCTTGGAGACAAAATTAATAGAGGTTTTTCTCATCTTCAGCAGTTAAATCTCAGACTTCTGCTCTGGCAGAAAGTTTTCTGTTCGCTAAAAATCAAACATAATAGCAAGTAATCCGTAAGGCCATTTCTTTGGGGGAACCTGTTAGACGCATATCCAATTCTGTGTGACACTTTTATTTTGTTCTCTATTGTTTATCCATGGCAAAAATTTTCAATTTTAGAAAAATCCCAGCCTGACTTCCAGGGTATAGTGTACATGAGTTCAAGGAAACTATCTTTCTTGTGCAAATCATTAAAAACATTTCATTGCAGTGGTTTGCTTCAGGAAGCCAAATTAAAATTTGCTTAGAAGAAATTTTTCTTCACCACCCTTTAAAATATTCTCTAAGTCTTTCTTCTATGGAAATTAAAACCATAAAATGTATGACTATCACTTTTGCTCCAAACTTGGTCCCATTAAACTCTGCTCTTTAATTTATGGTTAGGCTAAATGTTTTCTTCCTGACAGGTAATTTTGCAGCTGATAGGTACAAATCCATATGTGAATCAAACTAAAAGCTCTCGCACTTCCAAGACAGTCCTGTAATATTCAGTAGTGTCGTAGAACGGTATATTCTCAGCACTAGCACACTTAGTAGGAAGTGGGCCTGAAATATAAGTCCTTGTAACAGGGTCAAGGAATGAGGTCTGAATCCTGGCTAAATTAGTGGTCAAAACAATGCTGATATGAAAATCAAAATCAGGCTGTGAGCTAGAGGCAGGCCCTGCTCACAGAATCTGGCCAAGCTGATATTGCAAAACCCCACATGCCTAAGAGGGGCTAGCACAGTGCACACACAGTTACATTCCAGGAGGGTGGTACCACAGCACTTCCGAGCCAACATATTCCCTAAAGACAACAGACTCCTCCTACAAATAAGATCACAATGACAACATGATAGGTGGAGAGGTACAAGGTGAAGGGTGGTAACTGGATACTTCGAAGGGTGTCAGCGAGCTACAGAAAGGGGTCATACCTAATTTCTTAGCACTCATATATAATATAGAGTCTTAGAGGGAGTGTCTAAGCCCTGGGAGGACTGGAAAGTCCTGTCACTCATTGATCTGCTCCATTGTTACGGGCATACATGTATTATTGATCTGGTAGAGTTTGCGGGCTACTTATACCATGCTTTGTTCACGTTAAACCTGGCTGGGTGCCTTTGTCCCTTAACAGATCCTGTGGTCATTGAGCAGTTTACTGGAGGTCTGTGGTGCCAGCTGTCTATGCAAAGCTAGAGTAGCACACAGGGAGAACACACAGATGCAGCCAAACCTCCAGCCACTCTTCACACATGATATACTGAAAGGAACCGACAGGGAAGGAAAGGAAAGGTGAGATGTGTCAATCAGGAAAGACTGATGGTCCAAAAGTGATGTAGACCCAGAGCCTGAAAGGTATTTAGGCACCTAACTCTCACTGAAATCAGTGAGGCACCTAAGTACCTTTGAGAAGTTGACCCTCAGCCACCAACGCCAGATGTGTGAGAGGGTGGAAAGTTCAGCAGTGCTCAGAGTTGGACTAACTCTTCCGCCGCCCGTATCCCTGGGAGCTGTAGCACTGGCTTAACAGGGGGTGGAATCGGGCGGTTGCTTGGAGTTTTGGCAGTCCCGCACTAAAATACACGTACTTGTACAATAGAGGTCTCACCAGAGGACCCCTGCTGGCAATCTAGTCATGCCCTGACCCAGAGACAAAGACTTGCACTGTCTGTGATAAAATTGCAAATATAGATGCTACCCTTATGCATGTAATGGCTAGCATGATATTCTGCCCCCGCTGAAGTCAATGCGAGTTTTGCCATTGATTTCAACAGGGCTAGGATTTCATCCCCAGTATTTGTAATGTTACTAACCACTTTGCAATACTAATATCCTAGGCTATGTCTACACTTCACATCAATTTCTAAATAAGCTATTCCAGAAAGTTTATTCTGAAATAGCTTATTTTGAAATAGCACGTCTACACTGCAGGGAAGCTTCAAAATGAGTCCGAGGCAGGCTCCCCTAATGTGGACTGGCTACCTCGATTTAGAGTCCCAGGAGGCACTGGGGAGGAATAACTTAGAATGGCCCTGGGAAGGCGCTATTTCGAAATAGCAGCAGCGGAGCGTCTACGCACGCCTTATTTTGAAATAGCTATTTCGGAAGAGGTGTTATTCTTTGTAGAATGTGGTTTACAGATTTCAGAATAAGCTGAAATTATTTTGAAATAATGTGTAGATGCTCGCATTGCTATTTTGGAATAATGGCCGTAATTCTGAAATAACTTTGCTGTGTGGACAGACCCTTATAGTCCTAGTTTCTAAGGGTTCATCATCTCTTTCCTTGAAAATATGTTCATGTATCTATTTTACATGGCTTGATTTTTCAACAAAACCTAAGATTAGTGGGGACTATTGCAAATTTGGATAATTTTTTAATTATTGGTGAGTCCTTTCAAACAAGTCATGCTTGATAGTAAATTCACTCATTTATTGCTGATACTGCAATATTAAAAATATTGGACAGTTAAAAATATAGGACAATCATATATTTTTATGCAGTCAATACCCAGAAATGGCTAGAATATTTTAAGATTTGTTTAATTAAACCAGCTTCAGGAAAGGTACAACATAGAAAAATTGTCTGCTTTTTTCCTTAAAAATATATATCACTAGAGCTAGTCAAAATATTTACCTAAAACATTTTCCTACTGGAAACTGTGTCTTGGTTAAAAGACTATGGGGTTTTTTCCTCCAAATTTCTTAACAGGGAGAATAAAAATCTTTTGGAACTGACATTTTTAAATGAAACAGTGGGTTTTTTTTGTCAATTTGAAATGCCATTTTTTCCTTTCAACATGTCAGTTTTAAATAAAAAAAATAATGTTCAAATATTTAAAAACCACTGTGTTTTGACATATTGTGTTGCTTAGTTTCAATAGACAGTGCAGACTCTGTTTTGACATTTTGATTTCAGACATGTGGGAATTTTTCATTTTCTGAAAATGTTAGACTTTATATTCCAATTTGGAAGAAAAGTCAATTTGGAAATGTCAACATTTTCCAAGAAAAATCAAATTCCACTTTTCAATTAGCTTTAGTAGTGGCCAACTGAAAATAGCGTTTCTAATTAAAGGAATTGTATTTCAGCTTTAACTACAGCAGTTTTTACCATTTCCGCTGTAGTTACAAAGTTCTATGTACTTTTTACCCCCAAAATATAAATACAATTTCATTTAAAAAAATATGATTTTTTGGTTAGTGATTATTTGGGGTATTACTAAAGCTGGGTGAATGCAGAAAACAATTGCTGAGTAATTTGACTACTGCAAAATTCACTGAATAATGTATTTGTGGAATAATACTAAACTGGTAGAAAAAATATTAAAAAATGGAGTGAATGATGCATAATCCAGTCCCCTAGCATCCGCCACGGGTCATGCGGAGTGCAACAGCACCTAATCATTTGAAACAAGCCCTAGGACTGGCACCCGGGGTCCATGTCTTACACAGCACTGTGAACACTGCTGGTGCTTCACAAACTAATATAGTGCACTCATTGTGAAACTCAGTCCCACACTGGTTGCTCGTAGGAAAAGAAGGCTGCTTAGTTTAAGAAACCCAATTAATTTCTAATGCAAGGTCAGGCTATCATAGAACATTAGAACCGGAAGGGACCTCGAGAGATCAAGTCCAGTCCCCTGCCCTCACAGCAGGACCAAGCACCATCTACCTCATCCCTGGCAGATGTCTGTCTAACCTGCTCTTGAATATTTAAATAAAGGAATAAGGGATCTTTCGGAAAAGGCTTTATTTTCAGAAAGATCCCCGTCTAGACTGGCGCTTTTTTCCGGCAAAGCTCCGAGCCGGAAAAAAGCGGCAGCCATGTTTATGCAAATGAAGCGGGGGGGATTTAAATCCCTGCTTCATTTGCAATTGCGATGTGTCTAATTTGCATCCCTTTTACGGAAAAGGGATGCAGTCTAGACACAGACAGGAAGTTTTTCTTAATGTCCAACCTAAACCTCCCTTGCTACTGTTTAAGCCCATTGCTTCTTGTCCTATCCTCCCTCCCCTGTAACACCCTTTAAGATACTTAAAAACCACTATTATGTCCCCTCTCAGGCTATGTCTACACTGCAGAGAAATGTCGGAAAAAGATACGCAAATTGCAAACTGCAATTTGTGTATTTTTCCCGCTTTTTTTCCCAAAAGAGGTTTTTCCAAAATTTGGCCCATCTACACGGGGGCCAAATTTCAGAAAAAACTCCTCGTTTGGAACATCCCTTCTGCCTCTCACCGAGAGGAATACAGGGATGTTGAAAGAACACGTCCCTTTTTTCAGAAACCGTTCTGAAAAAGCAGATGCGTTCCTTGGATGCGTATCCCAGACAAGCTCTGCAGTCTAGACATAGCCTCAGTCTTCTCTTTTTTAAACTAAACAAAGCCAGTTCTTTTAGTCTTCCCACACAGCTCATGTTTTCTAGACCTTTCATCATTTTTATAGCTTTTCTCTGGACCTTCTCTAATTTCTCCACAACTTCCATGAAATGTGGGGCCCAGAACTGGCTTTGTATGTGGCTACGCAAAGCAGAGAAGGGGCAAAAAACTTTCTCTACCAGCTTGTCAGGGTGTGTGTGGTGTGTTGTTGGTGTTGTTTTTTGACATTTCTATGAAAAGCATTTTGATTCAGTTTCAATGAGACATTCCTTGGGAACATTTTATTCAGCACTGGTGAGGCCACATCTGAAGTAGTGTGTCCAATTCTGCCCCTTCCCCATTTCAAAAAGGATGTGGACGCATTGGAGAGGGTCCAGCGGAGGGCAATGAAAATGATGAGGAGCTGGAGCACATGATCTAAGAGGAGAGGCTGAGGGATTTGGGTTTGTTTAGTCTGCAGAAGAGCAGATTAAGGGGGGATTTGAGAGCAGCCTTCAACTTCCTGAAGGGGGGTTCCAGAATGGATGGAGAGAGGCAGAGACAGATGGCAGAACAAGGAGCAATGGTCTCAAGTTTGGATAGTAGGAAAAACGATTTCCCTAGGTGGGGGGTGAAGCACTGGGATGGGTTCCCTAGGGGAGGGGTGGAATCTCCATCCCTAGAGGTTTTTAAGTCCCAACTTGACAAAGCCCTGGCTGGGATGATGGAGTTGGGACTGGTCCTGCTTTGGGCAGGGAGCTGGACTCGATGACTCCTGAGGTCTCTTCCAGCCTGGGGATTCTGTAATTCTTGGGTCCAGGATGGAATGACTGGTCCAAGCCAGAGCAACCATAACCAAGTGGCCAAGGCATTTTCTTTGCCGCTGCACCACTGCTTAGGTGCCTGGGGGTGCTGCTGTTCATTCTCTTTACACATGCCATGGTGGTAGCCTAACTAAACAGGGGCAGGGTTGACTAGCCAGCGAAGTTGATCAGACCCAAGCATGCAACTTATGGTGCACTTTCCCAAGGGACGAAGGCCTGTCCCAGGGGCTGCTGAGGCACATTGCTTCCCTTTGGCTAGTACCCTGATGTGTTGCTACTAAAATAAGCCTGTGCCATAAATGAGCACCAATTATTCACCTTGGATGAAAGCACTTGTGAGTGCATTTCAAGCCCATTACTTTACATTTAGTCATTGTATTATTCATTAATTCCAATTTTCTTTTTGATAGCAACTCAGCTCATTAGAAACTTTTTAAAGATCAGAAACTATCCAGCAACTCATTATGGCATGAATTAACAACCCATTGAATTAATGCGTTAATGGGGTGCCGAGTGCACTACAATGTATAGAATTAGAGGCAATTTGCAACGTTAGCTTTTAGCACTCGCATTTACAATTCCATAATGCCGCGCCTGCTTATTAGATTACACCATCCGGAGTGATCAAAACCTTTGCAAATTATTGTCTCTTCGATGACGTGCTGTATTCTTGCTTTGGAATGAATTGACAGTCCTTTTCTCATTGGTATTACCGCCACAAGTGTCTTCCCAGTTAAAGCTAAAGGGACACAAATTCCTCCTGGCTCTGCAGGCGGTATCATTGTACCATAAGTGTATTACTCTCCCAAATGAAGATGACAGGTTTGTACACCCCTTGTTCCCTTCCCTGTGCTCAGCTGTGAACGAATGCCATGGAGGGCAGGGCAAGGGCCAGGTAATTGGAGCCACAATGGTCCCTGTGCCCAGGAAGGATAAGAAGGATAACTTGGTTTTACATGGAAGGCACTCAGACGCTAGGGTGATGGGCAGCAGGATAAGAACATAAGAGTGGCCAGGCTGGGTCAGACCAAAGGCCCATCTAGCCCAGTATCCTGTCTGCCAACAGTGGCCAATACCAGCTGCCCCAGAGGCAGTGAACAGACCAGGGAATCATCACGTGATCACTCCTCTCTTACCCTAGAAGCTCCCAGGCCACAGTCCCACACCTCTCCCCTCTGTCGATGTGAGGTCTAGACTCCAATTCACCAGGATCACCGCCTCAGGCCTGTTGTTCAGTACCTGTTGTCCTCTTCTCTCAGGGGCTGGGAGAGGGTTCACCAGTGACAAGCTACAGCAAAAGTGCTGTTTATTCAGAGCCAAAGCATGTGTAGTGCCTCAGCTGTCAGCCATTTCCTGCAGGGAGACCGTGGCAGGTTTTCAGGACCTCTCACCAGGCCACCTCTCTGGTCACACACAATCTCGTGTCAGTCAGCTCTGGGGAAGAGGTGCCCATGACTTCTCCTCACAGGCTGGTGATTTGTATCATTTCAAAAGGCTGGCACATGAAGAACTGGAGCCAGATGAAATCAGTCTAATGAGATTTCTCCCAGGGGCCAGGCATCTCCAGATACTTTAATGCAAATCCCCGGCAGATAATTACCTCCCTCCCCACACAGTGATTTTATTTTCTTCAGGAAATGCCCATAAACCCCAGGAGCCAGAATACCAGGCTTAGCCCATACAGATCCATATAACATGCCTCAGAAGTCTATGGCTATTCTATGTGTCTATAGTTTCTGTTAGAGAACACAGATTCCAAGATTTGCATTTAACATTAGAAAGGCAAGTCCATGGAGTCATTTTCTATCTTTCTGAAATTTCATGCCAGATCTGTTTTGGTAAGTCCTCAGAGTTGCTTCAGACTAGTGAACTACCTGGACAATCAAAACTTGCTGGCATTGGGTCAGGTTCCCGAGGCTCAACCCTCCCAAATCTGATGAAAGGCACCTAGCACTCTCGCAGAGCTGACCGAGGAGATGTTTTAGGCATTAGCAGTTATCTTACAACAGCCATAGAATCTCTCCTGTTTTCTAGAGGACTGGAAGAGGGCAAACCTAAACAAGGGAGTAAGGACAACCCGGGGAATTACAGTTTAACTTTAGTACCCAGACAGATGATGGAGCAAATAACCAAGCAATCTACTTGCAAGCACCTAGAATATAATAAGGTGATAAGTAAGAGCCAGCATGGATGTGACAAGAACAAATCCTGTCAAACCAACCCAATCACTTTCTTTGGCAGGATATCCTGCCTTGTAGAGAAGGGGGAAGTGGTAGATGAGGTAGACCTAGGCTTTTGTAACGCTTTTGATATTGTCTTACATCACCTTCTCAGAAACAAATGAAGGAAATACAAGCTAATGGGAGCTATTATAAGGTGGGCACATAACTGGTTGGAAAACCATTCCAAGTGAGTTCCCAGTGGTTCCCAGTCAGTCTGGAAGGGGATCATGTGTGGGGTCCTACAGGGGTCAGTTCTGGGTGTGGTTCTGTTCTATATGTTCAGTGCTTTAGATAGTGGCATAGAGAGCACACTTATAAAGTTTGCAGATGATACCAAGCTGGGAGGGGTTGGAAGTGCTTTGGAGGATAAAGTTAAAATTCAAAATGATCTGGATAACCTGGAGAAATGGTCTGAGGTAGAAAGGATGAAATTCAAGGAGGATAAATGCAAAATGCCCCAATTAAGAAGGAACAATCAGTTGCGCACACACTAAACTGGAAAATGATTTCTGGGGAAGGAGCACTGCAGAAAAAGATTTGGGGGTCGTAGTGGACCACAAGCCAAATATGAGTCGGTAATACTGTTGAGGGGAAAAAAGCAAACTTTCTGGGATGTATTAACAGGCGTGTTGTAAGCAAGATATGAGAAGTCATTCTTTTTTGCTCAATTCCATGCTGAGTACGCCTCATTGCCAGGATTGTGACCAGTTCTGGGCACCACATTTCTGGAAAGGTGTGACAAATTATAGAAAGTCAAGGAAAGAGCAATTAAAAATCATTAAAGGTTGATAAGGGAAGACTGAAAAAAATGGGTTTGCTTAGTCTGGAGAAGAGAAGAATGAAATGGTGCATGATGGCAGCTTTCAAGACCTAAAAGGCTGTTAGAAAGAGAAAGGAGAAATATTTTCCTCCTTAACCTCTGAGGATGGGACAAGAAGCAATGGGCTTAAATTGCAGCAGAGGGGGCCTAGGGTTAGCCATTAGAAAGAACTTTCTGCCAGGATGATTAAGCACTGGAATACATTGCCCAGAGAGGTTGTGGATTCTCTGTCCGTGGAGATTTTTAGGGGTAGGTTGGACAGACATGCGTCAGGAAGGGTCTGGATCAGGGGTCTCAAACTCCCAGCCTGCAGGCCAGAGCATGTTTGCAATCCTGCTGGGAAGTCCTGGCAGCCTGGGGGGGGGGGGTGGGGTGGAGGAGGGAGGACATCCTTCCTGTACCAATTCTCCAAGCCCCATCCCTTCCTATCCCCAACATGCCCTCTTCCCACCCTTGCACCCCATCCCCCACGGGATGCATCCTCGGGAATTACCTGGGGGCTCTGGCAGGGGGTGACAGCAGCAGTTGGGCTCCCCCGCTCTCCCTGCGGTGGTGGGAATTGCAGGAAAGCAGAGAGAAGCAGAGTGAGTGCTGGGGGGGGGGGGGGGGGGAGCTGCTGCTGCTGCCCTATGCCAGGACCCCCAGGTAATACACAAAGCTACAGCCCTCAGGAGGTGAGGTGCAGTGGACGGTAGAGGGTGGGATGGTGGCGGGAAGTGCAGGGCTTGGGAGACGTGGATCCCCCCCGCCCAGGCCACTAGGAAGCCAGGGACAACTTGCAAATATGCTCTGGTCCATAGATGGACCATGGAATGGGAGTTTAAGATCCTGGTCTAAATAATACTTAGTCCTGCCATGAGTGCAGGGGTGTGGACTAGATGACCTGGTGAGGTCCCTTCTTATTCTGTGATTTGATTTCATTATTAATCTCTTGAATTCAGTGTTTTCCCTAATCCCCTGCTCCCAGAGTCACGTGGTTTTGGTGAGAATCTCAGCTTCTGTCACTCAAAAAAAAAAATTCTAGTCATGGCAGTGGCAGAAAAAGAGATCTGAAAGTCTAATAGAAGTACTTCCTGGCTGTGTCTACACTGGCCACTTATTCCGGAAAATCAGCTGCTTTTCTGGAATAACTTGCCAGCTGTCTACACTGGCCAATTGCTTTTCCGGAAAAGCAATGACGATCGACTGTAAAATCATCAGTGCTTTTCCGGAAAAACTATGCTGCTCCTGTTTGGGCAAAAGTCCTTTTCCGGAAAACTGTTCCGGAAAAGGGCCAGTGTAGACAGCACAGATTTCTTTTCCACAAAAAAGCCCCGATCGTGAAAATGACGATTGGGGCTTTTTTGCGGAAAAGTACGTCTACATTGGCATGGACGCTTTTCCGGAAAAGCATCCTGCCAATGTAGACACGCTTTTTCCGGAAATACTTACAACGGAAAACTGTTCCATTTTAAGCATTTTCAGAAAAGGGTGCCAGTGTAGATGTAGCCCCTGTTGGGGTGAGAACTGGGAACCAGCCACAAGTTCACTCAATTAAGGCATAATTAATACTTGCCTGGATTTATACATCAGAACTAGTCTCACGTAAACAAACACTCTCTCTGGCATAAATGTATCTCCAGCCAAGGCAAAGTTGGAAATGGGCCCAACCTACCATATTCTGAACCAAAAGACAGGACTATGCAGCACTTCAAAGACTACCAAGATGGTTTATTAGGTGATGAGCTTTCGTGGGCCAGACCCACTTCCTCAGATCAAATTGTGGAATTGGCATGACCATTTCTTCCACAAATCGATCTGAGGAAGTGGGTCTGACCCACGAAAGCTCATCACCTAATAAACCATCTTGTTAGTCTTTGAAGTGCTGCCTAGTCCTGTCTTTTGGTTCAGCTACACCAGACTAACACGGCTGCATCTCTATCACTATTGCCATATTTTGAGGCACCAGGGAGATGTTCCACCTTCCATGATGGCTGCTGCTTTCTCCTATCCCTTGGTCTGGTCCTTCAGCATGTTCTTGTGTTCCTTCTGCCTGGCTGCGTGTACCCTTAGGTCTTTTACACATTAGCAACGCTTGGGGATTCAAGTCACCCATATGAAAGCATGTGCACACTTCAGTTACCCAGCTTCTGTAGTTTTCTCTTGGTTTTGTGGTTTCTGGACCATGTCATCTTATGTCACCCTGCTTTGGGTTTTCTCAGAAAAAAAGGAAGTTTTAAAATGTACATTATATGTTTGTGCATCTTTTATTTGCAGCTTCCAACAGGACATGTTACCATTGTTCTGTCAATGGTAACATTTTAAATAGATTAGCAATTTTATATAAAAGAAGAATGGCAAAACCACACTTATACCAGCAAGGGCTTGGCCTACGTGTTACCTCATCTGTACTCATTCAGCACTCATAATTATAAATCATTAGGAGCATAGCTATCAACGCTCCCAATCCTACAATTAACAATTTTATATTTCACTATTATAAATCATTGTTATCCTGAGCTACCCTTAATCTACGAAAAAGGGAGGAGGAAGTTAGGAAAGATGTGTGTGATTCTTAATTTCAGAATTTCTTATCTTTACACTATTTTCATTTGTTCACTTTTGTTCATAGAGTAAGTCTAAAGAAACATTATTAGAAATTGTCCTGTGAATGAATGTTGGTTTGTCTCAGTGTTATTGCTCGATTCTTAGCTGCTTTAAAAAAAAACAACTCGGAAACTAGGAAAAGTACAAAGACCGATTATTATTTTTAATAATCTCATACTTTTTTTTAATCATTTAAGGGTTTGCAATATGGCTGAACAGAAATTCTGTTGGTTTTCCCTATGAAACTTTTATTTAATCAGTGACCAAATTATTTGCATAGAATCAATGTTCTGCGACAGTTTGATTTTGCTTAGGTTGCACTTTTTTTCCTTTGGTGCAAAAACTTCCTATCACATCTGCCCAGTGCTGATGTGCTTCAATGACAGGTTAACCACAATATGTGAAAAGCCGTTGCGGTCAGGTGTCTGACTACTGCCCATTTGTCCAAGGAATGTATGAAGGATTAAACCATGAGAATTTTAGGTTGATATTTTCCGAGTGGAGTACAACATATAGTCCCTCACACTAGTACATCCACCCAGCACGACCTCAAAACATACCCTTCTTGCCCTTATAATACTGTAAATTTGTATTCTCAGTCAGACTGCTCAGATTTTTTGCAAGAGTAAATTTGTTAATTGGTTCATTTTTTTATTTGTTTACACCTGCTCCTAAAATTCTGGTCCATAATATTATTGTGATAAAGGCTGCGTTGTCAATCCAGATATTTTTGTTATGTTTCTGTAGGTGGTATTGCAAAAGAATTACAAGATTTAGGCATATATTTGGGTCAGAGCTGTGTTTTTATGCACAGCAATTTCTTCTCTATTCAATATTAGGTTTGGCTGATGAAATATTTTGAAATTCGTTCTATTTTCTTTATGTGTCTCTTTTCTGCTTTCTTTCTTTCTTTGCCTTTTATCTCTTGTTTATCTTTCTTTATGCTTTGCTTTCTCTCCTCATGTTTTATTTTCTTTATCTTTTTATATTTATATCACTCTTCTTTTACTGGGAATCTTTTATGCCGTAACATCTTTCTTCTCGTTCCTTTTCTGTTTCTGGCAAGTCTCTGTAACATTTCTGTCTTTTTGGCCATGCTCTCTTTTTCCAGAATGGATGTGAAGTTGCAGAATATGTGAAGTGAACCTATAACCTGGTTATTACACACAGGTTCCAAGTTTGTATTCTACAATTTGGGTTGTGATTTAGCAAAGCACTTAAGCATGTACTTAAATTGTGCTGAAATTTTATTTGTTATCTAAGGGGTAAATAACTTTTCCTTATTTACTTTCTCCATACCCATCATGAATTTATAATATTCTATCATAGTCCAGTCTTTTTAATCTTTCCTCACAGGGAAGCTGTTTCATACCACTAACCCTTTTTGCTGCCCTTTTCTGAACTTCTAATTCCAACACATTTTTTGAGATGGGGTGACCACATCTGTACGCAGTATTCAAGATGTGGGCATCCCATGGATTTATGTAGAGACAATAAGATATTTTCTGTCATATTCTCCACCCCTTTCACAATGATTCCCAACACTCTATTGGCTGTTTTGAGTGCTTTGCATTTATCAACGTGGTATTTCGTCAGACATTTACTCCCCAGTCACTCAATTCTGTGAGATCCCTTTGTCACTTTGTATCTTTTGATACAGTCTCCCAAAGTATTCTTGCCAGCAAGTTAAAGTATGGATTGGATGAATAGATTATAAGGTAGATAGAAAGCTGCCTAGATATCAGGATCAACAAGTAGTGATCAATGGCTCGATGTACAGTGGCCAACTGGTATGAAGTTGAGCGGCCCATGGATTGGTCCTGGGGCCAGTTTTCTACAATATTTTCCTTAATGACCTGGATGAGGGATTGGATTGCACCTGCAGCTAGTTCACAGATGACCCTAAGCTGTGGGGAGAGGTAGATACACTGGAGGGCAGGGATCAGGTCCAGACTGACCTAGACACATTGGAGGGCTAGGCCAAAAGAAATCTGATGAGGTTCAACAAGGACCTCCCTGGAGCAGAAGAATCCCAAGCATTGTTACAGGCTGGGGACAGACTGCCTAAGTGACATTCTGTAGAAAAGGACCTGGGGATCACAGTAAACTAGAAGTGGAGATGAGTCAACAGGGTGCCCTTGTAGCCAAGTTTAGTAACGGCATATTGCCAGCAGATCTGGAGAAGTGATTACTACCCTTTATTTGGCACTGGTGAGACTGGAGTACTGTGTCCAGATTTGGGGCCCTCCATTACAAAAAGGATGTGGACGCATTGGAGAGCATTCAGTGGAGGGCAACAAAAATGAGTAGGGGTTGGGGCACATGACTTACAAGGAGAGAACTCAAGAGGCATCAAGTCCAGTCCCCTGCCCTCACGGCAGGACCAAGCACTGTCTAGATCATCCCTGACAGGTGTCTGTCCAACCTGTTCTTAAATATCTCCAGTGATGGAGATTCCACAACCTCCCTAGGCAACTTATTCCAGTGTTTAACCACCCCGGCAGCTAGGCAGTTTTTCCTAATGTCCAACCTAAACCTCCCTTGCTGCAGTTTAAACCAATTTCTGCTTGTCCTATCCTCAGAGGCCAAGGAGAACAATCCCTTCCCTCCCACCCCGAGACACCCTTTTAGATACTTGAAAACCTCTATCATGTCCCCTCTCCGTCTTCTCTTTTCCAAACTAAACAAACCCAATTCCTTCAGACTTGCCTCATAGCTCATGTCATAGACCTTTAATCATTTTTGTTGCTCTTTTCTGGACCTTCTCCAATTTCTCCACATCATTTTTGAAATGTGGTACCCAGAACTGGACACAATATTCCAGCTGAGGTCTAATCAATGCAGAGTAGAGCGGAAGAATGGCTACAAGGGCACCCTGTTGACTCATCTCCACTTCTAGTTTACTGTGATCCCCAGGTCCTTTTCTGCAGAATGTCATTTAGCCAGTCTGTCCCCAGCCTGTAACAGTCATCGCACCTGTTAATGCATCCCAGAATCATGTTTGCTTTTTTTGCAACAGCGTCACACTGTTGACTCATGTTTAAAGTTGTTGTCCAGTATGACCCCTAGATCCCTTTCTGCAGTACTCTTTCCTGGACAGTCACTTACCATTCTGTGTGTGTGAAATGGATTGTTCCTTCCTAAGTGGAGCACTTTGCAGTTATCCTTATTAAATTTCATCCTGTTTACCTTAGACCATTTCTCCAGTTTGTCCAAATCATTTTGCATTATGACCCTATCCCCCAAAGCACTTGCAATCCCTGCCAACTTGGTATCATCTGCAAACTTAATAAGCCTACTCTCTATGCCAATATCTAAATTGTTGATGAAGATATTGAACAGAACCAGTTCCAAAACAGATGATATTTAATGTGCCAGGTGTTTTTGTGACCCTCAAGTGGAAGGTTTTCTCCAAGTGCAATGTGCTATTTGTTGGAGAGAACAGGATTACTTTGCGAAATGCATTACTTATATGTTGAAACTACTTTTAAATTGCATTGCTTAGAGCTAAAGTAATTCAAGCTCCTTCTAACACTTTTGTCTCACGTATGTTTACTTGCTCCGAGTTTAGAATACTGCAGCAGACACACTGAGATTCTATGCCATGGATCGTTAGCACCGTTTGTTTAAACATTTGGTCCAACAGACTGGATCAAACATTTCAGTCAAATCTAAAAAGCTTTATTTTTACTCCAGCTTTTTATGTTTTCTCAACTTGTTTGCACCATTTCATTTTGGAGCGGCTGTTTGAAGCTGTTCTGTCTGACTCATCTGCTTGTCCTCATAGCTTAGTATATTTTTAACTGTGTTGTTTCACAGACTGGGGGAGGCAGATTTGAAAATCTGAAAAGCAATGGGAGGTTTGAAGGAGATATGCAACCAATTCAAGATCTTTGGCAGACTCTTCCACTGGGTTTAGGGCATTGATCTCAAATGAGTACTTGGAAGTTTAGTTTAGGTAGGCTGGATGAACGCAGCTCAGATAGCCCAACCCACAAATATTGGCACAACTCTGATACTTGGTTCCCCGCAGCACAGGCAGGAGGATAGAAGACTTTTGGAAGAGATTAACTTGTGTTTACACAGCAAAACAAGTTGTCCATATTTCAAAAAGGCCTCACCAGGCAACAGCTCCCATTGTTCTCCATGGGGTTGTGATCCCTCACTTTGTTTAGGATTTCTTCTGTGCTCAGTAGCACACCCTGCTCCCTTTTAGAGCTGTGCCACCAGCAAACCCACCAACATACCTCCAGCTGGTTTCTGACATTAGCTTTAGTTACTGCTCCAACACGACATCCGTTTTCATTGCTCCTTGGCTTAGCCAGTTGTTCCTTGACCAAAGTACTGAAAATATTGCCTCACCCAACTCAGCTGAGGAGGAAGGAGACAGAACAGGAAAGAGGACCAAAGTTTCAGAGTAGATTTGCATGCTAATCTGTCACCTTTCTCACCTTTGCCCTACACCGGATCCAGTTT
Organism: Pelodiscus sinensis; assembly: GCF_052426305.1. Taxonomy (NCBI): domain Eukaryota; kingdom Metazoa; phylum Chordata; order Testudines; family Trionychidae; genus Pelodiscus; species Pelodiscus sinensis. Next base: position 135,386,811 of record NC_143055.1, on the reverse strand, counting down.
CCTTCCGCAGCCTGTCTCTCACAATCACATGCCTTCGTTTTCATCGGGTGTCATGAAGCACAGCAGGAAGCATGTTACATTTTGGCCACTGCTGACAAAATTAATAGCGGTGACTCCAACATGAAAGACTCTATATCTCGTGACCAGTCGTTTTAGTACCAACCCATTGTGGTTGTTTTAGTTCAGAGATCCCGTCTGAATCTCACTTTGTCCTTAAAAAAAATCACTCCACAATGATGGCTTGATCTGCAGTCTCTGGACTTACGATGCCTGAAGACTGCCTTAGCAGATGTGTTATAATTTGTGGCTGAGGTGCATTAATAAAGATGTATTTTTCTGTGAGGAAAATAGATAAGGTGAGGCAAAAGCTATGAATAGAGATGAAAAAGAACAGGTTCGATTTAGATGGGAGATGAATAAGAGGAGACAATAGAAATATATAACAGTCAATGAATGGTCTTAATGAAGGCGTATAAGGAATTTGTTCACCCTGTCCCATAATATACAAACTAGTCCTTCGATGCAATTAAAGTATAGCAAATTCAAAACTAATTAAGCTAAATGCCTCCTACGGTGTATAATTACACAATGGAATTCACTGCTACAGGAAGTCATTGTGGCCAAGAGCTTAACGAGTTTGGACATTTCCGTGTGGACAAGAATATAGATTTATCCTATCTAGTGCTAACAGTTTGGGCTGGGATATGAAACCCCATGCTTCAGGAATTAAGCCAATATGAATGTTAGAAGGTAGGAGGAGTCCTAATGTGGGGGAGAGGGACAAATTAGCTCACACCACATGGGTTTACACGTTCCTCAGAAGCATGTGGTGTTGGCACCTGCCAGAGATAGGCCACTGGACTAGAAGGACAATGGGGCTGACCCCGTCTAGGAATTCTTGTGTTCTTCAGTTTCGTCCAATGTGCGCCTGTACTAAGCTTCGCTCAGTCTCTAGCATCTTTGCTCACCAAAGCTCTCAGCCATTTTCAAGCAAACTACTGAGCACCATGACAAGCCGACACCAAGACAGTTCCCAGTGACCTCGGGTAAAATTTCCACTTGGTTTTAAGTGCTCACGAGCTATCTGAGGCTTCATTCTACCGAGGCTGCCATCCACCGTAATGTGCTTCTTACAGGCATTAGTAAGGAATCCAGCATTCCACCGAAGCCTTAGAAGACAATCCAAAGATTACGGTGACACTGGAAATGAGAGGAAGGTGAGATATTGAACCTTACAGAAGACAGTCCAGCCTGTCCCTGGCTTAGAGTTCAGAACAGGATCTTCACTTGGAGCAAATGAACACTAGCTGCTATGCCAACCATATGGAACTCCAATGGCAGGGACCTTTGGGAGTCAGGCCTCTTGAGAATGGCTAGGGCAAAGCGGTAATGAACGACACACTAAAAGCTCTCTCCACTTGTGGAAATATCTGGGATTCTGCTCTCATTTCAGCAGTTGGTGTGATGGCCATCCGAGATGCTTCTGTTCCTTTAAAACTAGCTCTGCCTTTGGCCTATGCAAAGCCAGGGGAAAAATTCCCCCTCGAATGCAGGCTGTGTACCTCGTAAGCCTTTGCACAGAGAGAGAACTGGGGGACCGGGAGGGGACCACAGATGGCCAGGCAACACTTTCTATCTCCAAATTGTAAAGGGTGTTGGGGCCAGATAACCCCCTGCTTCATGTTAGAGCTGACTCGGGACTCAACTACTGTGTTCTATTTGCAGATAGAGTCCATGGTTTTACCTGTCCTGCATCACCAGAGCATCTTCACACAGCACAGTCCCTCATGCCCTGCTCCTCACAACATCCATGTGCGGTAAGGCAGTGTTGTTATTTCCGTTGTACAGATGGGGAAACTGAGGCATTGTGTGATTAAGGTCCATATTTTGAAAAGTATTTACATACCTAAATACTTAAGCACATTTAAAACTCTGGTCTTGAGTGACTTGTCTATGCTCACACAAAAAGCCTTCAGAGAATTAACCCCAGGCTAATTCGCTAACCACTGGACAATCCTTCCTCTCTCCAGCTGGAATTGGCTAAGAATGACGAGCATCCAGGGGGAGGGACAGACGTGACGAAATCTCTTCTGTGCTAGTGGTGGTAGGGGGCCCAGGGATGGCTATGCAACAAGACAACACCTGTTGCATAAAGAGATGGATGTGGCCCTTCTGTGACTTACAGCCGATTTGAGCCAGAGTTTGAAACTAGGACAGAAGAAAATCTACATGAGTCTTTCCATTCATTGCGGTACAATTTGAATAGAAGGAGTGAACTGAGGTGCCATAATTACAGCCCTATAAGAGCTCTTGTCATCCTGGGCCGTACATTTGAAGAGGCGACACATATAACCGCACAAGCATAATCAGACTTTTCTCTGAAGTATTATTTCCTCGTGTGCACTCACTTCAGCCAGCAAAACGATTCCTCCACGCCAGTCAGAGAGAAGTCTGTCTAGAGACAACATCATTTGCAGGGAAGCAACAAGCCCTTCACAAAGCAATAGAGAGGAAAGAGAGAAAATAAGCAGGTTCGTTGCAAATCACCAGAAGGCCGCAGCACTGAATCAATGGATAGTTAGAATGCCAGACGCTCGTCTTCAAAAGCTTTCTGAGGAAAGCAGAATGTTTCTGGGAAGATTAGATTAGGAATAGTCCATGTATCATCTATAAAGCTCTTTGGGAATTTTTCAACAAAAGACATTTTTAATGAAAAGTACTGATGCATCCAAACTGGAACTTCAGGGAGAACGTGGAGACTTTCCGACTTTGGTGTTTGATTAATTTCCCCACTGAAAAAAGTTGAAAAATGTTCCAGAAATGGTTGAGACATCTGATTTTGATATTCCTGAAATGGAGCATTTTGGTTTTCCATTTCAAAATGGCTTTTAGTTTCAAAATTTAGCTTAAAGCACAATGTACACAAGGTTAAAGAGAAAAAAGGGTATAATTGGGGTGAAGCATTTCAAAACGATCAGAACAAAAAGGTTGATTATTTTTCCTCCTCATTTGTCAGTTCACCAAAAAATAAAAATAAAAATTTCATTTTTTTTGTCCTGATTTGGGATGGGAAACATTTTTAAATCTCAAAAATTCTCCTGGCATAAGAAAATGATTTCCTACTATTCTCTGTGATGGTGATGTTGATGAGAATGTAAGAGAAGGACATCATTCCATTGCGTGGTGAAGGAGAAATACCTCTTTCTACTGTTACTAACTCAAAAACTACTCTAGTCTACCTTGGCCGCTCCCTCCCCCACCTAAGTGCTATTGTTCCTGGCAGAGGCAAAAGATTCTAAGAACAGAAAAATACAGCACACTGCAGAAGCACACGGAGAGTACAGGCAGTCCCCGGGTTACATGGATCCGACTTACATCTGATCCCTACTTACAAACGGGGTGAGGCAACCCCGCACTAGCTGCTTCCCCCCAGCAGACCAGGGAGACGCGAAGCTAGCGCCCCCCCACCCCCCAGCAGACCAGGGAGACGCAGAGCGGCTTTTCTCAGCAGACACCTCAGCTTGAGACTAAAGGACTGAGGGAAGTGAGGTGTGGGAGAAAAAACTGAGCTCTGGGGTAATGTTTGGCTAGAGTTTCCCCTACAATATGTACCAGTTCCGACTTACATACAAATTCAACTTAAGAACAAACCTACAGTCCCTATCTTGTACGTAACCCGGGGACTGCCTGTATTGGCAGTTTATGAGTGGAGATACACCAATGAATGCATTTTATGATCTGTTGTTGCTTGTTCTTAGAAACCAAACACATTGTCAAAGCATCAGTTTATGAGGGTTTTTGCTTGTGCACTACTTACAGTCGCTATTCTCCAATCTAACAATGCTTACAACTAAGTCCCCAGGAGATTCTGACTACATCGATTTGGATAAATGTGCCTACATGTATACAGCAGTTGCATATTTGTGTTGTTCATTACACACCCCTGTTTGTGCTCCCCCTTTACATGCATTGTTTAAATACGCACATGCATACACACCTCAGACAACCCATTCCAGACCTACCCAAATTCTATGTCTACACACCCCGCTTCATTCTGAGTTTATCTTACCAAGTGTTCGGTACACTCATCCTTCCTGCTTTATAGCCATCCATGCCATTAAAAGGGCAGAATAATGACAATGGAGAGAGCCATACACAAAGTCACACACTGATCTAAGGGATTCAGACGTAGTTCACAGATCACGCAGAGAATTACACAGCACTTTCTGTCTGGAGATCTCACGGTGCGTCACTAAGATCGGTAAGGAAAGACAAGGAAGCATCCAAATGGCCCTCACCCACCACAATATTGAATGTCTTCAACGTATCCATCTTTTCAACCCATCTGAGAGGTAAGGGAGTTCTACCGCAGCCATTGTACTGACGGGGACAGAGGCAAAGCACGCGTCACATCACCTGTACAAGGTCTCAAAGGAAGTTTGTGTAGAAGAGGGAACCTTGGTCCTTTGAATGCCAGGTGGGAAGCCCTAGACACTAACCTAGTCTCTGCCTTAAGAGCCTCACACATCTGCTTCAGGGTGCCATTTACCTCTGGGGACTCACGTTGGTGAGAATTGCCAGCCTGAGCAAGACAACCCATTCGGTACAGTCAATGGGGTGTGAAATATCGTCCCATGCCTCTTTGAATTGCCAGGCACCAGGGCAACTGCCCCAATTGTCCCCTTTCTCCATCGGTGGGCCTGCTACCATATTTCCTTTCTAGAGCAGAAAACAGCCAGGCAAATGGCTAAGCAGCCTTCACTTTATTCCATGTCCCCACTAGAATACAGAGCTATCTTACCGATGAGTATCTGAAGCGGAGAGGCTAGTGAGTCCTAGCTTTGTACCAGAGAGTACTTCGAGGTTTCTGCCTCTCACAGCAGGATCTGCCCTTAGCATTATGTATTTGGGGTGCACCTCCTGGCCCACTACCTTCAGCTGCCAGATGGGAAGGAATAGTATCCCCCCCCCCCCCCAGCAGAGCACTGTGAACCTATGGAAGTGGATCGCACGGTTGAATTGATGGAGAAAGAACTTGGCCATTCTCCCACCAGTTTGGAGAATGTAGTAAACAAACAAACAGTAAGTAGTAAATGTCCTTTGCTGTACTACGGACATATTTAAACACCACATCAAGCCAAAGCATCATGTTAGCATTCTAGCAAAGAGAATGGAGCATGTCGAATGCTGCCTTTCTCACTGGGAACTATATCCTTTCTCTGGTCAGATTTTACACGTACGAGTGTCCTATTGGTTGGTTTAAGGCTTATGAAGTTTCAGAGAAAGATGGAGCCTGATCCAAAGCCCACAGAGGCCACTGGGAGTTTTTCCATTGACTTCTCCAGACCTTACTTGGCGACTTAAAGTAGGTCTACACTGTGTGGCTATTTTGGGATACCAGAGGTATCCCGAAATAGCTACCCTGCATCTACACAAGCCACCCATCATTTCGAAATATTTTTCGAAATAACGAGCATGCTGTTTCGCTGACCCGGAAAACCTTGTTGCTCAAGGGTTAAGGGATAGCATGTTATTTTGAAATTTGGTGCTGTGTAGATGCGCCAACTTTCAAAATAAGCTCTTTCAAAATAGATTCAACATAAGAGACACAATTTGCATGGCGCACATTGCATATCTTATTTTGAGTTTAGGGTGCTGTGTAGACACACCCTAAGACCCAGATCCTATAAGGAGTCTAGGGATCTAACTCCCATTGAAACCCATGGGAATTAACTGCCTAGCAACATTTGAAGGGTTTGGGCCCAATCAATCACCCTTTCTACCATAGCCCGAGGGAAAACATAATGCCTCATGCCCCTGGTTCAATGGCATTAACATCCTTGCCTAGCACTTGGTTAGTTTATTTCCCATCAGTGAGATAGGTGAAGTTCTCAGATGGGAACATTCGCTGCAGTTCCACGGTCTGACTTCAGTTCAAGCTTTGCAGGACTTGGCCTCTAGCACCAAAGGTTCCCACCTCGTGGGTTTGCACGTTGGATTGAATACAACGAACACCTGAATTTCAAGCCCATAGCTCAGAGAATTCTCACTGCCCACAGTCGTTCTTAATTGGGCATTTGAAGCACGAGACAGTTATTGGAACGTCTTCCCCTCCAGGTAGCAACATTCAAACCTTCTTGCCTCTCTGCCGTGTCTGAGGTAGAACAGTCTATGTGTGAGCCAATTAGCCCTGTTAGGAGGCTGTAATTGGCTGCCACTTGCTGCATTAGGCTGAGCTATACACAAGCCATCAGTTTGGGATAACCAGCAAGGAGCTCTGAGCTGTCAGACCCTGATAGGGACCTGTGGCAAAGGGGGGAAGGAGGGAAATATCACTGATAAGCTTCTGCAGTTATTACCTAGAAAAATCAATTATCTGCTCTGAGGTAACACCAGCCAGCAGCCTCCTGGAAAGATGAGAGAGAAAGACAGTGGGAGAGGATTAATGGAGCAGTTAGCTCAGTATTGATTAGGCCTGAGGCTTGTAGGGATGAGTCTGGAGACTGAAAAAAAGGAGCAAAAGTCAAGCTTAGGCCGAAAGCAATTGAAATATTTTTCAGTGTTGACAGAAGCGGGGTCTGCGTGGGGAGAATACGCCCTGCAGGGTGCTGTGCTGTTTGAGCAATCCTCAGGGGAGGTGTGTGCATGTGACAGGCGACCAGGAGGCGAGTTTCAGGGACAGTCAATCATGTGTCTGCAAGGAAAAGGGAGGGACATTCACATGAGTCACGCTGAGAGTGGAGATATTACCCATGGAAAATGGAAAGAGGCTACATGCAGAGAGAGCCGATCGCCCCGTGACAGTGGCAGTGACTGAGGCGACTGGTAATGGTTTCCACGGCACTGACAGTGATGTGGGGAGGCTGTTTTGGTTTGGACAGACGTTTGGCTCTTTCCTTTTGGCTTTTGCAAGAGCCAAAGATACGCCTCAGACTTCCATGTCTTGGTTGGCTTTGGATCTGCAAGCTTTGGGAACATAAGGGGGGCAGAGTTCAGCTCAGTACTCGTGGGGTGTGAGACTGGGTTCAGAAACTCGGTACGGGGCAGCAAACAACAAGTCAGGATAAGTGGCCACTCTCCTTCCTGGCAACAGGTTAACAGCAAATCGCTTCCTTCCGGCTTCTTTCCTCAGAGAGGAGAGGGGTATATTCACTGAAGAATTGGCAAAGGGGCACACAATGAGATGGTGCATTGGGAGGGGACGGAGAGTATTTAGATTAGTTGAGTCCAGAAAGAAGCACAAGGACCTTCTAAGGGACCTAATTGTGATAGATGAATGAGCAACACATTGACCCATTAAGGTAATGGTTGATAAATATCAAGTAAAGCACACGGGAGCAAAAAAGTCAAACTACTCAGATACCTATCCAGTCCTGAGCCAGGGAGTTTGCCGCACCAGGGGAGGTCAGTGCTGGCCCCTCTGCTGCGGACTCTGGGCTTTGCTTCCGGCCATCTGCCTGGCTCTCTGGTCCAGCAACATCTGTGGTCCTACTGCACCAGATTTGCCCTGTGAGTGCTCCAACCACAGAGCACCCACAAGGTCTTGGATAATGCCAGACTAGAGAGTCCCACCCTAGATAGAGGGTCAGCCTGTACTGCTCCAGGTATAACAACTTCTTTCATAGGAGCTTTCATCCGTAGATCTCACAGCACACTACAAAGAAGCTCCCGTAAATATTCAACTTCTTAAATTAACTCTTCCGGGTCCCATGATGCCTGCAGTCGGCCTTACCATCACTGCTGTTGACATGTATTTAGAGTTTGCCAGCCAATCAATAAGTCTGAGCCTGTTGGCTTATGCTTTGGCAAATGAAGACAGAAAACGGATCAAACAATTGGGACTTCATTAATATTCATATCTACCTTTGTAGATCCTTAAGGCAATTTTCAACATAATTTATCTGCTCCCCTCTTGACGCTTTATTGCGAGTACATTCCTGCATCCTGTTGAGTGACCCCATCAGATGCCTTTGTTTGATTTAGTGCTTCATGGCAGCTGTTTAGAATTAGCTCTCATTGCTTTAGTGAAAACAGACACAAGCAAATTGGTAAAGAAGCTTCGTTCTGCACCTCCAAGATGTTTGCTGAGAAGTAATCCACAGTGAGATTAAACCAGAGGAAATCTGCCTGCATAAAATGGTGCTTAGTTCTCTAAGCCTTGTGCAGCTTCTGTCCGTTGTGCCTTCATAAAATGGGATGTCATGGTTTTTACGTGGCTGGTCAGAACGGGAGCAAAGTTGTAATTCTGTGGGGTGAGTGCAATGAGAACAATGGATAATTTCTCATTTTTAATGTTAAGGGAGTCTCTGGACATAGTGACACCAAAGTGAAGCCCCTCCTCTCCACTGAGTGATAAACCTGCTAAAAAACTTCTAAACATAACGAGAAGCCCTGTGGCACCTTAGAGACTAACAAATCCATTAAATATAAAATATGAACAGGACTTCTAGTTGTTTTTTAAACGTTGTTTTTAAAGCTACAGATGCACACTGCAACCCCTCTGAGACTTACACACCCACTAAGGCTAACGAGCTACTGAACTAAAAGAACACGAAACAAAACATCAGCTGAAGACCTGATGGAACCACTGTGCAGCAAGTAACAAAGACTCCTCAAGTCAGGTAGACAGCAACAGACGTCACTGAAGTGGCTGTGACTGTCAAGCTTAAACCAGACAGCGATCCCAAAGCAGCCTCTACAGGAGATACTGCAGCTCAGAAAAGGGATTTAGAAGTCATTGTAATTCCCCAACTAGGATACTTCTATTGTAGGTTACAGGTTGCAGAGAAATGCCCAGGGTTATAAAGTTTGTCAGTGGCAGAGGTAAGGAGCTACTCCAAGTTTCAGACTGCTAGCCCATCTATCAGACCATAGCGAGTCCTTTTAAATAATATGTGTAATACTTCTGAAAACCATTGAAAAACTTAATTAAAATGTACAAATTCACAGGACTTCTCCGGGACTGTCCTACGACCAGAGGAAATGGCACAAAACAAACCTCTTTAAAATGAAAACAAAGGGGCAATGCCACTGAAGTAAAGAGACCTTAGCCAGAACAGGAGCGTCACCCACCTGAGCCATTACTAGATCTCCCCTTCAGAATTAGGGTGGGGTTACACCGGGAGCTAGAGGTACAATTTCTAGCTTACAGAGATCAAGTCACACTAGCACTGATCCATTGAGTGGGTTGCGTGTAGCATAGATCTAAAAATAGATCTAGTGGGCTAAAAATAATCAACGGGACTATTCATGGGCTCACGTTGCTGCATCAAGGCCAAAATGGTCAGACAGATATCTCTACATCTTAGGGGAATAGTGACCAAACCTGACTTCCGAACATTCAGACCTGCTCTCAGCTACAACCAAGCCAGGAACAACGGCCTGCTACGGTGTGTAGATGCGTAAATACCTTTGAAGCTCATCAGTGTCGAAGCTTAAAATGCATTCCACGGTGCTGCATCCTTCCAATGCACAGACTGCCTTCAGACCATTTCTAAAGAAAAGAACTAAGCTCATTAGCCCATCCCCTGATGATCTGGAGTGGTTTTGTCACGTGGAGAAGTCACTTCTAGAAGCAGAGACTGAGACAGGACTTCTCCACCCATGCTCAATGCTTTCCAGGAGCACCACCAGAGGAATTCAGCAGGGCAGGGGCGAGCAGCAAAGGACCAGACCCGTCTTTCCTGCGGTGTTGTTTGATTTGAACAAAGCACCATTCCAGCCCTTCATAGATCACCGATGTGCTGTATCCTCCTGCGCAGCTGGTCCAGCAGAGATGAAGGAGGGAAGGGCCTCCCAGATTAATGGGACTTTCCGGTGCAGAAGACCTTGTGTATGTGCACGCTGGTCTCCCAACACTATTCCTCAGGAGGAAAATGTCTGTGAAGGGGAGGGTGGCTTGTTAGGTTTGACCTTTGTGAACCCTTTCACCCGGGAGATAAACAGAGACTTATCTTTGCAGTGATTGGATTTGAAGAGGCCGGAGGCACTGCCCTGAGACACCAGAGTAACTCTGATTTCAGTGTAATTATATTGGCATTAACCAGGGGTAGCCCAGCAGGCCCTATATCTTTGCTATTTACAGCTGCCAAAATGAACCCCTCTACAAAGGAGAAAACACCCTGTCAGACGGATGCCCTTGGCCCTGCTCTCGCTCAGTGATTGAGGATTGGATTCAGCTAAGCCTTAAAGTGTGAGCTCCAGTCAGAGTTCAGGTTTCCAGCTGAGTATCTGCCACCGGTTAACACAAGTGTTTTGGTGAATGGGAGCCTATTGTATCATCCACTCCAGAGCAATACGTTGGAGAACTAGGAAACCACAGTTTCCTCAGATCATGGAAGAATACATCTAAAATAATGCAGATCATGGAATGTGAGCCTCGCTGAAATCGTGCCAGCTGTTGGGCACGCCTTTCTTCTGGTTTGAATTCACCATTTTCTTATTTGAAAACAAGGCTGAATTCACAGGAAATCTAGAAACCAAGCAGGGGAAAGGAGGAGGAGGGTTTTTTTAAAAGCTTCAGTCCTTCGCAACCTTTATTCCTTTCCATATTTGAGAAATCCTCCTTCATGCCAATGCGGAACTGTCAGCTAAAGCAAGAGGCAGCATTGGTGATGTTTTATTTTCTGTCTTATTCCAAAAGCAGCCGGTGAGGAGAAAGAACCCCCCGTTCTGAGGGATGGAAATAGTGTAACTTAGGGATATATTCATAAATCAGCAAGTTACAGTAGCAGATTCTGGCTGCAGGGGAGAATAAGCTGTAGACTTAAAACGCAATAAAAACAAACAAAATCAATAATAATACATTTTAATTCAAGCAGTCATCACAGCGGCACCATAGCAATCAGTCATATTTACCGAGACCCTGTATGTAATAATCCCCCTGATCCCGATATAATTGCCAGCTTCGCCTCTTGAATTATCAACACCTCTTATGGCTTATTGCCTCATACTTTCTCAATAAGCACCGGCAATCAATACTCTCACAATCAGCCAGCCAAACGCAGGGTGTAAATGTCTGGAAAGTGGTCATTAGGGGGGTCTGAGTGACAGGGTGGCTGTGCTAATGGGACAGGCATGTAGTAAATATGTAATTTGGGAAATCTGCGTATTGGAAGGTGAAAGTATTTGGCCATGGGAAAGTGGTGGTTCAGCACAAGGGAACATTTACCCTTGAAAATGAGGTTTCATTCCCTTGTGAGAGGTGGATGGACTGAGATGGCTGTCACCCTCTGCAATCTCTTGCATCTCCCCATGAGCACGACATACTTGGAAGACACCTACTTTGCCTGCAAGAGTAACCTCTCATGGCTCTGCAATGCTGGATAACGTGGATTCCCATGCAAATTTGCGTATCAGTGTCACTTTAAATACTGATATTAGATATAAATTAAAAAAAAAACAAAACTCCACCATTACCTCTCCATTGCTACTCACTTGTAAAATGAATCCCAATACAGAAAAATAGCTGTGGACATGGGCACCCTCTTTCTTTCCTCTCCTTGTAGATGGTTAACTTTAATTAGCTCCAGTTTTTCCATTAATTCCCCCCAATGGATCACTACCTTGTCGCAGCTGGGGGGCTTGTGTGTCTCAGTGACCCCTAGAGCTATGTCGGCAGCAGCCTAGTGCTCCTGGTAGGATCATCCGTGTTGGACAGGTTGAAGGTTAGAGACCAGACTAAGTGTGATTCACTGGTCCTCTAGGTTGGGGGTTCGGCTCAGGGCTAACAACCCTGACCTAGAAAAAAAAAGATGTTATGGAAACAACAACGAAGAATTCTCCCACAACTTTGTGCAATGGCCTTCCTAAGTCCTCTCTGGGGACCTGTTTGACTGACAGTAGTGAAAGCCGTGAGGAAGCTACTGCCATGATGATGGACACCAAGACAAAGACCAAAACTGGATTCTGGTATGCACGGACCATGTATGATATTGGCATGCTAGCCGAAATGAGACGATACAATCTACATGTCCTTGGTGTTAATGACAGTAGATGGACACGACTGGGGAGACTGAAGACTTCTGCAGGAGAAACAGTGCTTTACTTGGGAAGAGATGATGACCAGTATCATGAGGGAGTGGCCATCATTCTTAAGAAGGGGATTGAGACATGCTTGTTACAGTGGAAACCTGTCAACAGCAGATTGATGAGGGTCAGACTGAAAGGACACTGGATATGGATAGAGCACGTGATGAGAAGGGAGGCAGACACCATTGTAAAGATAGCACTTTACTGGACACCTGAAGGACAATGGAAACGTGAGAGGCCCAAGACAACATGGCGGCGTACTGTTGAAGCAGACATGAAGAGAATGAACTACAACTGGGACACACTGGAGAAAATGGCCAAAGACAGACAAAAATGGAGAACCTTCATTGCTGCCCTACACGCCAGCGGGCGTAATAGGTATTAACTTAACTTTTCCATTAATTAAACAGATTGGGTCAGATTTTCCAAAGGGGTGATGTCACCAGTAATATGGACAACTCAGAGACCCTTGCACTGTACAATTACATCTGGTCTTTGGGCTTTCCAGTGCATAGCAAAATAAAGATCACGTCATTGATTCTCATACACAGGAGATTTTAATAAATGCTGCTACCTGTTCCTAAAAAGAGTTACAAAAGTCGCTGGGTGTCTCCAAGAGTTTGATCAACAAGAACACAAGGACCTAGCCACCTCCAAAACCACTCCACTCATATGTTAGTAGCTTTGTTGTATTATACTTGTTTAGCCAACAAAAAATGAAGGCACCCATCTGCCCTTTGTTGCAACATATTCCATTTACACATTTTGTATTGATCAGTTTGTGTTATGTGTTATTGATTTCTCATTGCAGCATCTTAGATCTGTGGAATGAGCATGCATTATTAGTCCATTTTAAATATAAGAAATAAATCAAGTGCCAAAGTCTACTGTAAAACACAGGAAATAGATACCAAAGAGCTCTTGAATAAACCCATCAGTAACAAGGCTCTAAAGAGTGAATTATTTCTGGTAGGTTGCATTTGCATATAAATTAAGGCTCGGTGATTATTTACTCTTTGCTGTTCTAAGAATTAGTTCCAAAGAAAGTCATCTAGCCTTTGTTTTGGGTTTATAAAGCCGCAGATGATTGCAACGCGCTTGGTATTAGGAATGTGTTGAAACTGAAACACCAGACGGTCTACAAGTCCTCCCATCTACTAAGTAACCCCACACATTCATCTCTGCTGTGCATTGCACGGTCAGTACAGCGCCTGGGGAGAAGTCCGCCGGGTAAGATTGCCTGGGGTGAGACAAAAGGAGATAGCAGGAACCGTTTGATTACACAACTGACTGCCACTCAGTCTATTTTAGTGTGTTGTACTGTTGCCACTCCCTGGAGAGTCTGAGTGCCCCGCACAGAAACCATTAGCAAGGCTCTTAGTGGTCTGTACGGGGACATCGGCCCTTCTCCCTTGCCAGTAAGTCTGCTTGGTGCACACTTACTCGGTGTGGGTTGATAAGGGTTGTGGGGATCAGGCTCACAGCCATTTTATTCTTGGGCCCGTCTGGATCCCATGGAAGTGAATGGAAAGATCTCCCCATATCAACGGCCATTGGATCTGACCTTGGGTATGTGCTTCCTCCAAAATGAGGGGAGTCGCATTCCTGGTGAGCTTCCTGTAGCCCGGGAAGGAGTTTTAGTAACATTTGAATGGGTGAGGCTTGCCAATCTGACCAGAAAATCTAAGTTTGTCCACTATTCCAGGTTCCAATGCAGTGGAACCATGAGATTCCCCCTCTTGAGGGCTGGCATGGGACCGACAGCAACCACACCTTAACTGAGGAATGGAAATAGAAAACAGTTTTATTGCTAAAGGGAAGACGATGATAATCACCACAACAAATACAGCAGCAAGACACAGATCGCTTGGATTTCTTCCTCAGATGTCATTAACACCATCAAATTAAAACTTATCTAAGTATACAAAGAGTAATCACATAACAATATTTCCTACCCACAAGATCTTAATACTCCCAAGGCTGAATGGAGAAGGGTGGCCTCCCTTCCCCTAGAAGGCCCTGGAGCAGCTGGGAGTGAAATTCCTAGGAGCAAACTTAAGCAGGATTAAAGAAGCAAGAAAGCAGTGAAGAGACAGAATAGATAAACGAATGTGGTTTCTGACCTGAAAAGATAAAAACTCTCCGGAGTGGGCTGTGTCAGTGACAAGTGAAGCAGCAGCATCGACTTCCCAAATTCCTAGTCCTAAATACCCATTTTGGCACCAAAATGTCCCGGATGTTCAACCCCTTGTCCATAGTTGGGCCTAACACTCTAAGGGTACGTCTAAACTACATGCCTCCGTCGACGGAGGCATGTAGATTAGCCAGATCGGCAGAGGGAAATGAAGCCGTGATTAAAATAATCGCGGCTTCATTTAAATTTAAATGGCTGCCCCGCTCTGCCGATCAGCTGTTTGTCGGCAGATCGGGGCAGTCTGGACGCGCCGCGCCGACAAAGAAGCCTTTCTTGATCGGCACAGGTATGCCTCGTGAAACCAGGTTTACCTGTGCCGATCAAGAAAGGCTTCTTTGTCGGCGCGTCGCGTCCAGACTGCCCCGATCTGCCGACAAACAGCTGATCGGCAGAGCGGGGCAGCCATTTAAATTTAAATGAAGCCGCGATTATTTTAATCGCGGCTTCATTTCCCTCTGCCGATCTGGCTAATCTATATGCCTCCGTCGAAGGAGGCATGTAGTCTAGACACACCCCAGGATTTCTGAGGGTACCATTTCTAATTGGCGAAAATATTTGGGGAACTCATGAATATTCATTAAACCTGACTGACGCTTTCTTGGATGACCTTCCAGAACCACCAAGAAAAGGCGGGAGGCTGCGGTTTTGAGCTTGAACATCTGGCATAGATTGCGCAAGAGATTTGACCTGACCGTTATCACCAAGTTAGCAGATTTCTTTGCAGATTCCGGGCAGAATTAAAAAAAATAGACTATTAGCCAACCACAAACTCTTGCTTCACATCTCTTATGGAAAATCACAAGAAGAATACCAAATACTGGCTAACTACTACACTTCTGTTATAAGCAATCTCACAGAAAATTAATTCTTCAGGCACCTTGCGTTACCAGCTTATTCAACTCTATATACAAGAGAAAGATAAACACAAGAGCTATCAATTAGTCAGTTAACATGGAGCAGATATCATTTAGTAGGCTACATTCCCTTCCAAGTGCGTGAGGGCTGCAGAGTTCGGCCCTGAGCTATTTTGGCTCAAGAAGCCCGCCTGCTAATGAATCCCTGGTTGTAGATTCAGTGCTCTGTGCAGGCCCGCTCAGCGCACTAGGGCAGGCTCCGGGGCCTTTGCTAGGCACCTTACGCCATGGGTTGCACCTCTGTTCACTTCAGCCGGGCAACATGCGGGGTCCAGCCCTGTTCAGGGTGTCAGAATCTAGCCCAGGAGTTGTGGGGGCGGGCTGGAAAAGTGCTTCTTAAGCAGCTCTGAGCAGCAGGGTGTGGGCTGCCCTCGCCCTAAGAAGTCACCGTCTCATGGACCGCCCACTGAATCACCGCTCAGTCCCTGCTTCCCCCTCCATTGTCTGGTTAGTAAGACCTGTTGGAGACATTTTAATCTGCCTGGACACTCATTAATGGATCTCCAAGTCACCCTGATGTTTCAGGCCAATTCCACAAGCCAAATACACAGAGAAGAATGGCAGATTAACTTCATTCACGAGTGTAATTCTTATGCAAATGGTATGAACAGGGCCATGGGCTGGCTCACACACTACCTTCCACATCCTAACGACTTAAACTATCAACCAAACAATGGAGGTGCTAATTGTTCTTATCAGCCTGTGGTAACTATTGGAACCCTCTACTCACTGTCTCTCTCTCTTTATTTTTTTCTCCTTTTCCCCTCCTTTTTTTCCTCTTTTTTTCTCCCTCCCCCTTTCCTTATTTAGTCTTGGATCTGGACTCATCATACTCCGGTCATCTGAAGAAGCGGATTGCACCCACGAAAGCTCATGATCCCATCTCCATGTTTTGTTAGTCTTTAAGGTGCTACTAGATTATTTGTTGTTTTTTAAGTTTTTCCTTTATATACAGTGTTGGCCTTTGATCGCTGATGGAATAGGTGATCAGCAGCCAAAGCCCACTCCACAGACTTTTGAAGTGAGACCCTGAGTTTCTACATATATGGAGGATGGCATTGTCCCCCAAACCCATTCTTGTCTAGCGTACTCTTCAGTGGCATCCACTGATCATCTCATCTGCCCCTTGGAGCGGTTACATGCCCTCCCAGCCCACAACAGACATACACTTTCCGTTGAGTACATCAGACCCCCAAAGACCCTTAAAGTGAGTCCAGTAAGTTCTTCCATGAAATTGTCCCAGGTGACACATGTTTCCACACTGCTTACTGCGTGCCTGCAAGGCTTGCAGATGCGACAGTGCGATATGACAAGCCATCTGGGCTTTGGGCTAGCAGTATGGCCCTCCCCTCCAGCGCAGCCCGGGTCTTGCTCCTCCTCCCATCAGATCCATGGCAGAACGTCTATCAACTCCAATGGCATCCAAGTGGCACCAGGGGTTGGGCTCATGGAGTAGCTAGTGTGTGCGGAGAAGACCTAGGAAAGCACACAACACACTTCTCAGGAGCTAGACTTGGAACCCAGGCTGAGGGGAGCCAGCGCCTTGCTCTGCCAGGAGTCCCGTTCAAATCAATGTAGGATCAAGACAGCTTATATCTGGCCCGTTGTCCGTCAGGGAAACCATACAATTAAAAGGACAATGATGTTTAACATTTTGGGGCTCTTCCCATTTGCATTAACACCCCTTTTGTATGGCTCTGGCAGTGTGAAATGGCCTCGAATCTAATGTATATATATTTTAAGGCCCCTTTAACACTCCTCTCTAATGCCAGGAAATGGGCTTTTCTAGAGTTAAAGTAAAAACTCAGGGTACTCTAACGTCGGGAATGAAGTGAGTGGATGATTAGGTTGGAGGGTAGCTGTTGAGGACTGACAAACTCTACAGGTAAACAGCAGGGTTTAATGCTATTGCAGGTCTCGACTTTGCATGTCCTAGATGTCTTGGCATAGCCAAGGGCACGGCTTACTTTGTTTTGGTGAAAAACGCAGACGCACCACCAAGGACCTTGATGGCGCCTCTAAAGAAGTTTAAACAACTTGGAGGGAGTGACTGAAAGAACGAAGAAGAGAACAAATGAATTAATCATAAAAAAGAAATAAAAACTAGCGGCTAGTTAATAACCCTGGTCAACAATTCATCAATTAATATGAAAGGAAATGATGACTGGCCTTGGACTGACCCCAGCTAGTGCCCAAAGAAACTGACAAGTTTACAGCTGAAGTATTAAAACGAGAGTGATTACTTATTGTAAATAAATTTGACTGAACGTATCCCAGGCTCTTTAATTTTGGGAAAGATATTGTATCCGTGTGTCTGCTGGACAACCTTCAGCGCTGCATTAGCTAATTAATTCAAGGGCTGGAAAATGTCTTTTTTACACCAGCATCACTATAACTAAGACTATTTATATCAGCCTATAAATAATAGAGAGTGAAATCTTTGGGAGCAGCGTATGTTCACAATCACGTTACTTCTGGAGGAGGAAGCGGAGGAGGAGGAGGGCTGGGTTGTGGCACATCCTGCAGAACAGAGGGCATGTGGAGGGGCTTTCTGTGGGCACAGGTGTGGGGGACAGGGAAAGGTAGTGCCTGCAAGTGAGGCAAGGAGAAAGATTGAGCACATTCTTTCAGTAATGGTCACCCTGCCCATCTCTCCCTAGAGGGGCTAGCCAGGCTGTCAGAGGGAAAAGGAAACAAAGAGAGGGAATGAAACAAGTAATGTCCCTCCTCTCTCTCCCCCCAAAAAGTTTCAGTTACATAGCACTGAAATTGAAACTTTTTTTCCCATTTCAGATCCATTTGAAATGAATTTTCTTTTCCAATTTTTTTGTTGGAAAAAAAAAGGAAAATTCCACAAAAAATTCTAACTAAACGAAAAAGAAAGATGTTGCTTGTAAGATTGACTGGAAAAGAATCACTCTTCTATTGAACAGCTCCCACAGAGAAATTTCAGAAACGAAACTTCATGGCAAGGTTGGGCACAAGGAAAAAGTCTATTAAATGGGTTTCTCCTCCCCAAACAATTTTCACTCCATCCAGGATAAGAAAGACTTTCACTCCATAATGCACTGATCTGTGGAGACTGAATTTTCAGCTCTGTCTAAGGGAGTCAGCTAACCATTCCCCTTAGCATTCATGCGATTTAAGACTCTGGCCTCCCTACACATGTTAGAAATCACATTCTAAATGCCACACTCATGCAGATTGTTATGGACCTCCTTTTTAACACAATTTGAAGTTACATCCAGGGACAAACTCACTAAGAGACTTGGGTGGCAGATTTCCCTCATAATTTCTAGCCCAGTGGTTAGGGGCCTCAACTGGGATGTGGGAGCCTGCCCCCCATGCAAGTGGCCTCTACGCCAGTTTGGAAAAGGGATTTGGACTGAGACCTGCCATCTCTCACATACTTGTCCTAGCCCTGGGCTTCAGGGTATTCTGAATCTAGCCCAGGGGTGGCCAATCCATTACAGGCAAAGAGCCAAAATAGTTAAGCATATAGCTCAATGAGTCGGGGGGGGGGGGGGGGGGAGTTGTCAAGCAAAAAAAAAAAAGGACTGCCCCTTTAAGAAACGCCACATCAGGCTCCTGCCAGCCGACACCATCTTGAAGATGCCATTTTGAATGGGCACGCCGGACGACTCCCCTGCCCCAGAGAGCACAGGGAGCCAGGAGGCGGGGGCCATTTTCAGGGGTGGTTTCATGAGGGACGGGGGAAGCTTTGTGAGCTGCATTTTCAGGGTGGGGGGAGAAGAGCCGCATGCAAATCGTGAGCCAAGGGTTGGCCTCAGCTGAACTAGCCCATCGTGCTCTTTGGGTGACCACGCATAAATGTAGAAATTCTGCTTCTACACCTCAACATTTCACCTCACTTAAAAAACTATTTGCTTACAAAAGCAGACACTAAAATACACAAGTGTCACAGTGTGTGATTACTGACAAAAATGCTCGCCTACTCATTTGTACTATACAGTTAAGAATAGATCAGCTGGAATATATATATTGTACTTCCATTTCAGTCTATAGCTCAGAGAGCAATATAAACAAGTCACGGTCTGTACGAAATGTTAGTCTGTACTGACGTCTCTAGTCTTTTTCAGGTAGCCTGTTGTAAAACTAGGAACCATCTAGATGGGCTGATGTACCTCCTTGAAGGCCTCTGCATACCCCCGGTGTACACGTACCCATAGTTGAGAATCACTGTTCTAAATAACCCAACTTTTCTATAGGAAAGAGACGTTGAAAACAATTAGCTGGGGAAATAAGCATCATGAAAATAAATTTTAAAAAAGATATTGAGAACCTGAAGTAACAATTATTGCATATCCATTACATTGTTCACAGATGCCTCTGTAGAAACATGTCTGTAATAGGGTCTAAGAATATACAAGATCGGAATAACTGTCATCAAATTGCAGTGCAGTTGACAGTTCCCCTTGTCTCTCAAAAGTATGTTTTTAAATAACTTCTTTTATAAAGTGTTTACCGTTCTGCCAGCTTGGAAATGTTATAGCACACGCATTGCGAATTCACTGGAATGCCACAATGCGGCTGTCCTGGGAACCACTTCCAAGGTTGGCAGGGTGAACGGAGAGTCGCGTTGGGAGACATTTACTGTCCCAGACTAATACAGCGAACAGCTGCTACTCACTGTGAGTAGAGGCATCATCCGTCTGGCTCCTAGGGACACGGGGACAAGAAAGTGTTTGGAAAGCTAGGGCTGAGATTCTTATTCCAAGGCTGAATGGGAGAATTTAAGGAAATATTAAGGGAGAATATATTTCTCCCTCTCCACATGTCCTTTACATTATGGGCTCCATTGTGATCTCACTGGTGTATAATGGGAATAACTCTGAGACACGTCAGTTTAATCCAGTTGTTAGAGCAGAATCAGATCCACTAATCCTGTGTTACCTATTCCTGTACCTTCCCTAGCCAGGGCAGTTGATCCTCAGCTCCACAAACAGCATAGCTGAAGCCGACGTACTCACCACAGTGTCTTGCATACACAGCTCTTATTGTGAAATAAAGTGCTGTTCCTAAACATCCCTTAGAGTTTACAGGGATGTCAGAATAGCGAGCCCGTTATATTTGGAAATACCGGGTGTGCTCATAGGATGTGGAATAGCTATTTTGGGATACCAGAGGTATTCAAAATAGCACTGCAGTGTAGACGTAGCCTCAGTGTCTCGGTTCACAGTCTGTAAATCGGTACCAGCACTGCTCTGTCTCTCCGGGACGCATGAGAAGATCTATTTTACAGTTTGTAAAATGCCACAATGCTTTGGCAAGACTGTCATTCTTATGCCTCTGATAGAAAATGCCCTGTATTCCTTTTCCTACAAGCATTTAATCTTGTAATACCTATTGACTTCACAAAGGGGGAAATCAAAACCCTTTATCCCATTTTTAATTCTCCTGATATCATGGGGTTTCTTTTATTGAATTAAGTATATGTGATTTGAATGTGCTGGACATGGTGGTAGCTAGGCTTAGGCCAAATAGAAAACGTGCAGCAGGTTGAACTGTTCATGGGAGGCAAAACAGAGAGTTCTTGCTTGGATTTCACCCCCAGCCCAGCATCAGCTGTTTCTCCCTAGTGAGACTCCCTGGTCAAAGGCAGCCATGGCTCAAAGGTAAGCAAATGCTGATCAGTTGAGAGGGAGGTGAGTAAGTCAGTGGAGCTCTGCATACACACAGGGCCGAGCAGTTTCTCTTTGGGAGCCCACTCCATATCCCCAAAAAATCAGCGGAGAAGATCATGTGTTTCCAGTGTCATGTGGATGTGCCACCACACTGGGAAATGGCACAGAGAAAGCCTGCAAAGGGAAACATTCTTCTACAACTACTCTCTCTTTCACTGCTTGAAGCTTTTTGTTTGTTTGTTTTTATAAATACATATCTACTGCCTAGGAAAAACTAAAACAGAAGTTGAATATTTCCATTCAATTATATTCCAAGGAGCACATCAATTATTTCATTAGCCTTGGAGACAGCATGTCACAGTGCAGCTGAACAAATCATTGATATTTTAAGCTGGTATTGGGTCAGACCCAGATTTCCTGAATCCCGGTCCAGTTTGCCAGTCACTGGTCTGTGCTTTCTAACTCCTGAGGCACAGCTTTTGTCTTAGGAAACCACCAAGAATTTCTAGGTTGGAATAAAATTTGATCAGTCAAACTCATGGTTCCCAGTTTGTGCCTAGTGACATGGGTATAAATGAATCAGGTCTATTATGAAGTGCCTATGGGCTAATCAAGCCCAGGGCCCCATTGTGCTAGGAGCTGTACAAAGTAAGAGAGCTTGAACTGTGAAGTAGCTGAGGCAGACACAAGCTTGAGAAGGGGCCACTGGATTGGAAAGAAAATGGAGCGAACAGAAGGGAGCGTGGGAACTAGGAAAGGTGTGTACTGAATCTATCACCACTGATACAGTTACATTTAGTGTTTATTCCCCCAACTTTATGCTTGTTGTTCCTTGCTGACTTTACACCATTTGTGACTCTCACACCATCCTCCTCAACAGCATCACCGCCGGCAAGGTTAGCTCTCTCTAGTATATGAACTTGCTAGTGGTTTCCACCCCTCCCCGGCAGACATACACACTTTGGAGGGGCACATTGTTGTAATTTGGCCCCCAAATACATGGATACCGCTGAATTTAATACAAATATACACTTAGCTTTGGACCCCTGAGGTTCTTTTCTCTTCAACTTTTCTGAGTTGACAGGTTTTGTTTGTTATTTGCGTGTTTTGTTGTTTTAATGGCTGTGCTTTCCACGGGCTGTTTATTTAGCATTCACTTTGATATCTGCAATTTCACCGTGTCACTGGAATTGCAATCATCTTCTCATATTTACTGCAATTCATTTTACTTGATGGATGTTAAAAGGACATAGGAGATAAACACTTGGAGGTAGGAGGGGAGGAGAATTGTGGGCCAAAATCCTCCCTGGCATGACTGCCATTAGGGGGTTACTGCTGATGGGTACTGAGAAGTGTTTATTTTTTAAAACTTTTGAGAGGCTGAAGCAACTGAATGTCCCCTGGGATGATCAAAATGGGCTAGAAAGGCAGGGCCAAGCGTCTTCCCCACAGCCTCAGGGAACGTACGCTGAGGGTACAAATTCTACTCTTACCGCCTCTACTAATGGCTGGTTTCACTGCTGTACTGCGGAGCAGCTATGACGGGCGCTGCCTGAAGGGATGTCAAGGACTAAACTACATACATGAGTTTCGACAGAGCCCGGCTCTGTGACTCCCATTCTCTGGGGCTCACTCAGGAACACACTGACCAGTGGGTTTCACAGGCCACCCGCTCCAGCGTCACTCTTCTCCCCCTCACCGAGAGGTGACTCCCAGGCAGCGTTGCAACTGGACAACGGGGCAAACCCCAAACTTATCTCCACTGCCACTGGATGAGGGTGATGAACTGATGCACCTGGCTAGCCCACCTATTAACCCCAGTTCTGTCAGGGACACTGTGCTCTCCTAGAAGATAGGCGCTCAGCTTCCCAGCCTGCCATTGCTGCTTAACCAACTGTTGGGTAAGCCACTGGCCAGGCGCATGTCACGCCCTTCCCTAGAAGCTGGCCAGCGAGGTCGGAACACCTCCTTTGGCTTGAGTGGGACAACCCTTTCAGACCCGAGCGTGTGCCGGGCTGCTTTCCAGAGGCGCAGAGCCCCTGCAACGCCTTTCAAATTCATGCCACATACCATTAGGGGCCATTTGCTCCTAAGAACGATAAAAAGAGGAGCTGAGCCTGGCTCCCTGCTGACCCATCTCCATGTGGCTCACTTCAAGTCAGAGGGGCCCGGGCCCCCCAATCAGTAGGCACAAGGGGCAGAATGGTTGCAGGAAGCCCATGAAAACCACAGCCCCGTATTTGTACCTAATCTAGGTGCACGTGTGATGAGAAAACGAAAAGGATGAAATGGACGTGCATATATTACTGAGTCTCTAAGGCATCAGCAACTTACAATTACTGACACTTACACGGACAGTTGGTACACATTTGTGTCGAGTGATCCGTCAGTTATTCAACAAAACAATACTGTTACCATAGCAACTGCCAAATGACATGGTGTAGCATCATTTACCTTGGAGCCATGATGGTGTGGGGCAGGCTCGGATTTCTGTGCTGTGAAGGCGTCCAAGTGTCCTGACTGTATTGTGAAGCTTTGTTTTCCCACCTTCTTCTTTTGTCTCAGGGAACTAGTCTTCTCATAATGTTTCCATCTGCAAGAAACCAATTTTCTCATTATTTTAAGTCCCATAAATGGCTCTTCCTGGCATCAGAAAAGCCCTTGAAAAAGGTCAACATCAATACAATGCAAATAATGGAACTAGAGGTTAGCCCACAGCAAAATCTCAGATGCAACTAAATATTCTGAGCTCAGATTTGGATCTGAATTTCATAGCAGGCTCCGTAGCTCAATTATGGACTGAGCGAACCACCCAGGCCAGGATTTTGTCAGAATTGGAAAGGAGATAGTGATCAAATTCTGCACCAGAATTTACATCTCACTCCCATCTCTAACACGTCACCAAGACAGGCCCAAACCAGAACACCAGATCCAATTCAGTTCCCCTCTCTGAGTTTGAGAATTTCTAGTCTTTCCCAAACAGCTCCAGCTCAAGTCTGACCATCTTTTCATCCCGTGCTCGTCAGAGCATTGCGTTTCTGGTCTAAGCCTGAGGCTTCGAGGTGCCCCGTTAACACCAGGGATTGTTATAAGCAGAAAGCACAGCGTACTCTTGTTCTATGAATCTGAACTCTGTCTGCAGACTCATGGCAGTAGGGGCTTTTTTCCAGAAGCAGGTTCTTTTTTTGTAATGCCACTGGGCTCCTCAGATTTGGATTAAAAAGGGGCTTCAGGGGATGCCCAATCACCACCACATTCTCCTGGGAGCACTGCCTTAGGATTCAGAAACCTGGGTTTCTGGTTCTTTCTCTGGATGAGCCCCATTCATAGCTTTTGATGTGAAAATGTGAATGTCAAAGGCAGGGCAAGTTGCCTTTGTAATGTGTTAACCAGTCCTTAGAGGGGTTTCTCTTCTTACAGGCAGAACCAGCCTTCAGCTAGGAGGCCTCCAGCCCCTCTCTGCCCGACCTCTTCCTCACTGCCTGCCCCTGCTTCTGGCTCCTTCCTAGCCTACATAGCCCTTGGCGCATTAAACGTACAGGTGTTGCCCGTTCTCAAGCCAGCATCAGGCCATTTCATCAGCCCCAGTCTGTTCCCCTTTGGAGCCTGCAGGGCAGGGGCTAATTAGGTGCTCTTGCACCAGCACCCTGCTCCCCTTCCAAGCCTTTGCCTGGCTACGTAGACTGTAAACTCTTTGGGGCAAGGACAGCAACATCCCTATTGGGGGTCCAAGCCTGAGCGAGGGTCTCTAGCCATTACTGAAATACAGATAGTAATAAGGCAAAGGATTCAGTTGTGGGTGGCTGCACACTGCCTTCGGGGCACCCAGAGATCCTCAACAGCGTACAGTTCAAACAGGCAGACAATCATTCCCATCTCTCAAGCGCTATATCAAAGATTATGCCTTTTCTCTTCCTCCATAGGCCTTTCTTCATCAAGGACACTCCACTGAGTTCACGAGAGCTATCTCTTTGAGGTTGAACTGCTAGGTATTTTAAATGTAGGCGCTCCCTCAATTTATTATAACCTCTTTAGCTTGGGGGAGGGCAGGCATTGTCTCGTAAGTGAATGTGGACAAAAGCGAAGCACCCATTTGTAGGTAGCTCACGGAAATGTTACTGCAACCCTATTCATATGACTAGCAATTAAAATAAATTGCATTTGTGTTCTAGTGTTTCTTTTTTCACCCTAAAACAGGGGCCTTTCAGCTTGAAGAGTAAATGTGGATAATTTTATTACCCTTATGCCTAATTCTTTTGGAAGGCGCGAGTATAAAGGAAAGCAAGCGAGAGAAAGACAGCATGTTGTCTTTTCTCCATTTCTCAGAAAGGAAACGAACACATCCACACCCAATTTCACGATTTCCATTCCACTGATGAACGTCTCGGAGGCAACACATCTCGATAATAAGGGCAAAATTCTGTTCCTCAGTCCTTCTTGAAGATGTTGGGTCAAATGTAGGTGTTAGGTCAAATGATGTGATCTAATCAGTACTGTAAAGCATATGATGGTAAATGAATATAAGTCTATGGGAACCAAATTCTGCAATGACTTCACGCTAAAATCAGCGTGGTTGCACCAGTTAGAAATGAAGTAGAATTTGGATCAGGGGCTTTGAGCCTGGCTAACATACCCAAAGGGACAGCAACAAGCACAAGAAGATATAAAATTAAAGATCCAAGCTGCTTAATTTATACCATCCTTCCCTCAGCTGCTTTTCCTGCTACATCCATGTTTCCTGGCTTCTTGACATTTAAGTGGCACCCACTAAAATGCTATGAGACTCGTATATATCTCCTGATGCATCACCACTGGCTTGTCTGATCTGTGGCTGCACATCCAGACCTGCAATCCGTCACTATGGTTATTAATCAATCTTAGCAGTTATAAAACAAAATAAATTATCCCTTAACTACCAAAAGCTATATAATGAGAACAGATTGCAGGTTTCTTAGTAAACCGAGCTAGCCTTGACTTCCACTACCAGCCTTTAACGCACTGAATGCAGAGTACAGCGTTAGAACCAGCAGTGCTTCCTCTGTACATCCGTATTGGGCAAACCGACAGAAGTATTCCATTCTGAAAGTGCAGGAGACGGGAAAAGCCTTGATTGCTCATAGGTCCATCTATGGCCTGGTGCCTGTTAAATACTGGTTCAGATTACTGAATGTGGAAACATGACATCTCTCAGTGGGCATAACAGAGCCCTATGAGTTTTAAAAGGCATCATATATACTGAAACTCATTAGTCTGCCGTGGAAATGCACAAGGACACTGGAAAATTTCCATCGAATATCTGTTGAAATATGTCACATTACATTCAGATCAAGCTGTGATATGTAACACCTTCTAACTAATTTTGGGCTCTGGGAGCATATCTTGAGGAATGCAATTTTTATAGTTAAGAAAATTATTGTCATTCTAATTAAAAACCACTTGGCAGAGAGTAGATTTTTTTCTTTCACGTTGAGTTTATTTTTTTTAAAGAAGGATATTCCATTTCATGTGAAGGATTAAACTAAAACCATTTCAGAGCAATAAAACATTGCATCTATTAGCGTCCAAGAAATGTCAGCTGCAAGACTCGCTTCATTACTAATATATGCAATAAGCTTAGCTTATGGCCAGTGCACCTATTAATTTCCTTGTCTAGGGTTAGATCCCCAGGAATACGTCTAGGGCAGTGTGAAAGAGAACCAAAGATGACACAGTGAGGGATAAAGCCATGGTGTGGCAGATGAACATGCTCTGTTTTCAATCCACACAAGGTCTGTCTCTAAGCAGCACCTCCATCAGGGAACATCTGCCAGCTATTTTGCTATCATTATTGTAATAATATGATGACATCTTAGTGAGCATGAGAACACTGGTCTTGCGTTACATTTCAATGCATTGCAGGTGGTGAAGTGCTTTGAGATCAACTGATGAGAAGTTCTACATAAGAAATCAATATGGTTATTATTACTAGAATCCAAGGTGACTATTCTTGGATAGTCAAAACTGCTCACTCCAAGATTCCAACATTAATGAGTTAATTGAAAAAAGTCATAAGAGTGTCTTTAAAAACCCTATGATTTGTCTTTAATGGTATACTTCTCATTTGCCTCCGGGTGTTTGAATACTCTGGCTGCACTTGGTTCATTTTTTCAAACATTGCTCTGTGACGACAGGGCCTAGAAGTTTACTTTGTCTCTGAATGCCAGCTGAGGTTCTCAACGAACTTGCGTGACACTGGGAAGTAGGGCTCCAAGAAAAACACCCAATATCCTGACACTTGTGATCACACCAGAAGAGGCAAACCTCAAATGGGATTTCCAGAGGTGATCTGTGCAGGGGGAGATAGGAATAGAAACAATTCCCAGCCATTTCAACATACACAGACCCCCTGGCCACTACTGCAGCCATGGCTAAAATGATAGGACAAGTGACCAAGCTGCTTACTGACTATTCAAGACAAAGCTGATGGCAGACGCTGAGCAAATGGAGGAAACGTTATGGCTGAAGTTTTTCATAACACTTGCCATGGATGGGCCAATGGGAGCAGAGCTAGGTTAGCACTGAACATTCTGTCAGATCACCCCCTACAGTTATACTGAAGGCCAGATATAACCCGTAGAACAGCTGTGGGACAACTGCTTTCTTTGGCAAACAGAGCAAAGGGATCCACTGGCCTAATTTCAAAGGACCTGAGCCACGCTCCCCATGACTTCAAGGGCATTATGGATGCTCACTGTGTCTCCAGAGCAGATCATGAGTGTCCAAGTTTTCATTCCTGGGGACATTCTTTCTCCCATGGCCAGTGCTTCCCTGACTCTTAGAGTCAAAGTTCAGGCAAATGTCACAGTAAACCAAATGTGCTGACATTTCTCTGTTTGCCCTTTTTAAACACAGTATTTTAATCCACAGTGACCTTCCCAACCCAGCACCACATTTTGTATCTTCCTCCCAGTTGTAGCTTCCCCTGCTGGAATCTGGACCCTTGATTGGTAGACCGAGAACTTGAATATCCACTTTAGGGGACTTCTGTCTTGCTGGTTTGCCAACAGGAGGCCCATGGTTAAGCAAAGTTTAGCAAGGATGAAATATTTCAGAATCTCTTATTGAGCAGAAGAATATCATCTCTGGAAAATCATGGGAGACAGGAGAGATTCCAGAGGACTGGAAAAGGGCAAATATAGTGCCCATCTATAAAAAGGGAAATAAGAATAACCCAGGAAACTATAGTTTAACTTCTGTGCCAGGGAAGATAATGGAGTAAGTAATTAAGGAAATCATCTGCAAACACTTGGAAGGCGGTAAGGTATTAGGGAACAGCCAGCACGGATTTGTAAAGAACAAATCATGTCAAACAAATCTGATAGCTTTCTTTGATAGGATAACGAGTTTTGTGGATAAGGGAGAAGTGGTGGATGTGGTATACCTAGACTTTAGTAAGGCATTTGATATGGTCTCGCATGATATTCTTATCAATAAACTAGGTAAATACAACTTAGATGGAGCTACTATAAGGTGGGTGCATAACTGGCTGGATAACCGTACTCAGAGAGTAGTTATTAATGGTTCTCAGTCCTGCTGGAAACCTATAACAAGTGGGGTTCCACAGGGGTCTGTTTTGCGACCGGCTCTGTTCAATATCTTCATCAACAATTTAGATATTGGCATAGAAAGTACGCATATTAAGTTTGCAGATGATACCAAGCTAGGAGGGGTTGCAACTGCTTTGGAGGATAGGGTCATAATTCAAAATGATCTGTACAAATGGGAGAAAAGGTCTGAGGTAAACAGGATGAAGTTTAATAAAGAGAAATGCAAAGTGCTCCACTTAGGAAGGAACAATCAGTTTCACACATACAGGGAAGGAGTATGGCAGAAAGGGATCTAGGGGTTATAGTGGACCACAAACTAAATATGAGTCAACAGTGTGATGCTGTTGCAAAAAAATTGAACATGATTCTGGGATGCATTAACAGGTGTGTTGTGAGCAAGACACGAGAAGTCATTCTTCCATTCTACTCTGCGCTGGTTAGGCCTCA
Organism: Pelodiscus sinensis; assembly: GCF_052426305.1. NCBI lineage: Eukaryota > Metazoa > Chordata > Testudines > Trionychidae > Pelodiscus > Pelodiscus sinensis. The sequence goes on along the minus strand of NC_143055.1, from coordinate 135,357,995 downwards.
GTTGGAGTATTATGTCCAGTTATGGGCACCACATTTCAAGAAAGATGTGGAGAAATTGGAGATGGTCCAGAGAAGAGCAACAAGAATGATTAAAGGTCTAGAGAACATGACCTATGAAGGAAAGCTGAAAGAACTGGGTTTAGTTTAGAAAAGAGAAGATTGAGGGGGGACATGATAGCGGTTTTCAGGTATCTAAAAGAGTGTCATAAGGAGGAGGGAGAAAACGTGTTCATCTTGGCTTCTGAGGATAGAACAAGAAGCAATCGGCTTAAACTGCAGCAAGGGAGGTTTAGGTTGGACATTAGGAAAAAGTTCCTAACTGTCAGGTTGGTCAAACACTGGAAGAAATTGCCCAGGGAGGTTGTGGAATCCCCATCTCTGGAGACATTTAAGAGTAGGTTAGATAAATGTCTATCAGGGATGATCTAGATGGTGCTGGGTCCTGCAAGGAGGGCAGGGGACTGGACTCGATGACCTCTCGAGGTCCCTTCCAGTCCTACTATTCTATGAGTAAGGGATAGCTGTGGTCTTGTGAAGCCATTTGGGCTAACACACTCCCATGTGACCTGGGGAGTTGATATGGTCTTTAAAGACATTTTTCATTAACTAACTGAGGATATGTTTTTCAGAATTCCGTGTACAGTGTGTTCTGCGTTATAAACAGTTATTTCTGCCAGAAAAAGCCAAGAGCTTTTCTTTCATTTATGAATCAGGACCAGGAACTGAATGATAAATGAATTATGTTAGCGTCACCTAACCCTAAACAGTAATCACATTTTTTATTGCTACCGCTGTCTTTTATATGATTCTACTTAGCACAAACTTGAGAGTTGGTGATTTCCCCCCATCCCTGCTGATTTAAAACAACAAAGAAAGGTCAGTATAGAAATGTTAGTAAAAATCTTCATGTCCAGTCTGCTTCAGGGCATAATTGTAACAGGGGTTCTCACACTGGTTATAGCAGAAAGATTACATTTTCCTGATGAAAAGCTCTGACTGCTTTCACATCCTGCTTGGAATATTGTCATTGGTCACAGCCCCGGATTGCACGAATGGTGTTGCTAGTTGGGTATTGTGATTGGCAACAGCTTGTACAAGTTAATTCAAAGGATGATGAAAAATGCCCATAATGCATCTGGCTAACCATCTAGCAGTACTCCTTGGGGTAAATCTATTCCGATTCTAGCAATTAGCTTGTTCCACAAAGAACAAAGATCAGTATTCACTGTAATATTTCTTAATGGCTACTGAAGCTGCTCTTTTAAGGGTTTGGTACTTCTTAAAATTCCTTACAATGCTATTGCCTTTATTATTAGGCTCCAGTAGTAAGCCTGTCTCCTTTGGCTTCACTCTTAGTCTGCCTTTCTGGGCACTGCAGTAATCTCATAGTCTCCTTCAGAGGACCATTCATATTGGGATGCATTCCTCCTCTGCCACCCACTCTTTCGCCTTGTGTTCTAACGGGACTGCAATAGCTAAGCCTCTCCTCTCACACAGGAATGGTAGGAATGGCAGGGGTGTGGGGAAGGGCAAAGAAAGTGATTAAGAGCATGGATGAGATTGCCTTCTGAGGAGAGATGTGAAGAGACAAGGGTCCAAGAAGGAGAATTACAGAAATATGATGGTGGAAGGAACCTTGGAGTCACAGCTTCCTGTAGTGAGGCAGGACTAAGAAAACCTAGGCTGTCCCTGGGTAGGTGTTTCTCTAATTCCGTTCTCTTATACGCTTCCAGTGATGGGGATTCCACAGCCTATAGACGACCTATAGGCAGGATAGACAAACACCTATCAGGAACAGCTTACATGGTCCTTCCTCAGGGTAGATGGACTGGGTGACCTCTTCAGGCCCCTGCAAAGCCTACATTTCTTTTGCTACATCTGCTCTGAGGTAGGCACGTGATTCCTGTGCTGGAGTAGACATATTCATTCCAGCTCTCAGTGGTTAGATGTTGATAGGTGTTTGGCTGTGTGTGGGGGTTCCCTCTGTATGCTGCTCCAGCCCTACGCCGCAAGCTGGCATGACAGACCTCAAGTGAAGGATCCAATCACCACAAGATACGTTAAGGGATGAAGGCACCCAGCAAAGGTCATGGTTGGAGAAATACGGTACTAGTATCCTGCTCCACTAATACGTATATGCTTGTAACAATGGACCAGGTCAGTGAATGGTGGGAGCTTGACAACTCCCAGGTTGAAAGTGAAGCACATCTGTAAGTGCTTTCCTGAACAGGTGAGCATTGAAGGACACATTCAGTCTGTCCCCAAGGAGGAGCCTCAAAAGCCAGGATTCATGTCCATGCATATTCACAACACCTAGGAATGTGAGTGAAATCATGGACGTATGGGAATCTTGGCACGGATGCCCCAGGACTCAGAGTTTCCCCCCTTCACTTACAGACAGCACATACTCTTCTAAACAACAATAGCACCCTGCATTAACTGATGACCCCCACTGGCCGTGTGGCTCCGGTTTCCATTGGCAGCTTTGCTTTTCTCTACATTTGACCAGGCTTTTCTAAGGCTGTTGGCTTATGGCCAGTGACTTGGAGGATTGTTGAGAGGGGAGGTGTCATCCCAGAACTAGTGCGTGGTTCAGTCCCTCGGGGGGATGAGTCATGCCTGTGTTAGGCCGCAGCCAGTCCACACTCCAGGAGCTGGTCTGGCTGTTCTCAGGGTGGGTGTCATAGAACCATCAGGCTGGAAGGGACACCAAGGACCCTGCTCCTCCATGGCTCAAAACTCTCCTCTGCTTGATAGTGGTGACAAACTCCACAGGCTTCAGCATGCTCCTACTTCCGTCTTGCCCCCAGTTCTTTTCTGACTCCACCCTTGTCCCCAGCCTTTGTCTTGCCTTGTTCCAGCCCTGCTCTGGCCACTAGGCCCGACTGCCTCCTCTCCAGCTGCAAGGCCTAAGATACTTCGCCTCTGTTACTGACAAGTATATGTGAAATCCATCACTCCATTCAGTGGGCTTCATATCTGGATTATTGTTTTGTTCCTCTTCTGGAAGCTTGTGGGTTACACGTGCAGTGTAAAGTTCTGCGAGCTAATGGTGATGTTCCAGCCACTTGTATCTAATCTTAGCCTCATTTCTGTCACATACCACAATTATTATTTTCAAGTCAACAAAGTCATGGAATAAAATGAATGAAAAGCATAGGGCTGATGACTTTAAATAACCCTCCTTCCGAAATACTCACGGTTAGCCCTTAGGCCTATGCCCTGTTGTGAGCTTCCCTACAGAAACCCCCGTTAAGAGCCATTAACTCAGCCATATGTGCCAAATTACTTTTATGAGAGCCAGAGAAATTCTCTTCACCCCCTTTCTCTCGCAAGTATAAGGTAGCTATTTAGCAAGGCTAGAACTCTACTTGTTGCACGTGATCGGAAGACAAGATGGTAATATTGTTGTTACAATTCTGGTCACATCGAGTAACAATGTAATATATATACTAGTTCCTTGGTGTGTCAAGTCATGTTGTTGGATTGATGATAGTTATTTTAACGGTTAATTAGGCACTTGCTGCTACACATTTTTTTCTTCTTACCCCTAGAAAGCCACAAAAAAGCTACAGAGCTAAAGCTTAACTCTGTCCTCTTTTACTTATGCCCTAAAATATGGGCTTTCTATAATGTTGCATTAATTTTCAATTAAATCAATATATCAACTTACAATTTCTGCATCCTTATATACAGTAAAATACAGAACTCTATATAAATTTGAGGCTTGGCTGGAATTTAAGTCTCAGTTCCTCTAACATACAATAGTGCTGTAGTATCAGCAGAAAAATAGCAAAATTATATGCAAAAATGAGCATATCAAATGAAATATGATATAAAAATGAACACGAGCCATTTGCTTTTTAAGCCATAGATCGAACACAGAGACTTAACTCCAAGCTCTACTGTGTAAACATGAGAAAGCTTTCACTGTTTCAGTAACTCTGAAGATATGAACAATTTCCTTTGTCCATGCTCTTTGCATCTAAATAAGATCTACAAAATAAGGCAAATTTGGACAATAGCTATTAATGAATTCAGCTTCCGTTGCATTGTTCCTTCATAAAAATCCTGATTAAAATAAGGTTTATTTTGTTTGTTTTGTCTTTAAACACACATAGAACCCAACTTTCCAAATAATTTACTTTTGGGCAGAGACCAAGCATGGAAAATATGGCCTCCCCTCAATAAAGAATCTGATGATAACTAAAATGGGGCATTTGCAATGGAAGTAGTGTTTTAATCTTAATTATTAGATGGGTTGCTAAAGTATTTATCAAAATGATTGCTTACATAATAAATATTTATTTATTTTTTAGTTCAAAGGGGGATCAGAACTCTAAAGAGCGAGTCTCTCTCTACACATTTTAGAGATTTGTGCATCTCTCTGTGAGTTCGTCTATCTGTGTGTGTGAGTCCATTCAATAACTCCACATAAACAGTAAGAGCTAGGGCCATCAAATTCAGTATGCAGCTTCCTCTTACCCAAACTTAAAGCAAGGGCAGGGTTTGGTTGTGCCAGAAAAACAGGAAATGCCGGGAATGGGACTGTTTTTCAGAACATGGAAAGGGAGGGGGTGGAGAAAGGAGGGATGCAGCACTCACAGACACCACCAGAGGCAGCAAGCTATATTGCAGAGTGACTGCTGGGGGCAGCCTCACCAGTAGGAGACTGGGCAGTTGGGATGACGCTCTTCAACAGAGTGGGTGTCCTACCCCAAAACAGTGCCCCAGAGCATGCCCCCTCCTCAACCCTGCCCCCCAGGACAGCCTGCAGGCCATTCATCTTATTTTCCAAAACCCCAAATTGAACTAAGTTAAGCACATGAGCAACTCCAGGTAAATCTTCTAGTAATATCCATATTTGAGTCTTTCCATGAACAGCCAGGTGAGTAAAAATCAATTATCTAAAAAACCAAAACATTTTTATTTAATTTTTTTTCTTTTTAAAAAACAAAACTGCTTGCAATTAAATTTGAATTTCACAACTGATGGCTTAAACTTGCTGTAATCAATGCAAAAAAAGAAAAACACAGTAATATGCTGAACTAATGAGCTGTCATCATAAACCTTAACTTACGAGCTTAAGGCTGCTTTTTCATGAATAGAATCAGGAGGGATATTATCTTTAACTTCGGTGATCAAGTTGTATACATATGGCACAATATGAAATATCCAGTGCTTTTTAGTTTGTATAATGGAATGAATGCTTGTATTCACGGCCCCCACCCCCCACAAGTGTCAGTACTTTCAGCTTTGGTGGTACACAAAAAAGTTTGCCTTAATTACTGTTGGTTTCAGTTGAACAGAAATACTTTCACTCTCTCAGTCTATTCATCAGAGGCATCTAGCTTGCTTCCTTTACAGCTGTCGACAATTGGACAGTGGAAAAAATCGAGTCGTTTTAGTGACTCAACAAAAAAACAGTTTCAAAATGCCGTTTTGTGTATTTGTAATTGAATTCCAGTTTCCATTCAAAAGCATCAAACGTGAAAATGTTATCTAATAAGAAATACATCATTCGCCATTTTGTAGAGTAACGAATAAAATGTGGAAAGGAAGAATCAGAGGGCCTCTATTCTAAGCTATGTCATTGTTCCAATGATATGTGTTTAGAGCATAGACTCCTGGAAAGTCAAGCAAGGAGGATCCACTGTTATCATTTAGTCTGACATCCTGTAGAGCTAAGGCCTTAGGACTTCTCTGGATTAGCAGATCTTTGAGAAGAACATCACACCCTGATGTAAAAACAGCCAGGGATGGTGAATACACCATAGCCATAGTGATAGCATGTTTTTCTGATTAGCGAAAAGGAGTCCTAAGTCTTGTGTCAAGAGTACGCTTAGCTGTAAAGAGTCAACTCCACTTGCTTTAATGGTGGTACGTGCCAGCCCATGAAAACGAACCTTTCTCTGGGGAAATAATTGAAGAGTATAAGTGAAGAGCATAATTAAAAGCAATTACTCAAATCCAGGTTTTCTGTGTTCCGATTTCAATCATGGCAGAAACTGGCCATTTCAGTTAGTCCAATCCTGTGGCCGACAAAGGACCATGTGGTGCATCAGAGCCTGGGAGGTTATAACGCAGCTCAACATTAAACAGCAAAAGTTGAGAAAATGGCCACTGACTTAACTAGGAATATAGTTAGGCCAATGAGGAATGCTTTTGATGCTTGTGAAAATCCTCTCACCTTTGCCTCAACAGAGATAAGGGATGTTTGTTGGCAAGAGTTCTCTTGCCATACCCTCCTTTTCCCCTCCTGCCCCCCAAAAATGATAGAAGGAGGAAAGGATTCTGTCATTTAGAAATATAGTCCATTGGGCTATGACAGGGTGAGGTGGTGCACATGTACATATGTTTTGGCGCACATAAAAATTTATTCCACACAAAGATGGAAGAAATTAGAGGGGACTCTGGAAGTAACATTAGAGCTATTGGCTGACTAGCAGGGCAATGGGAATGCTTTATGGGTGGGATTTTCAAAAGCACCGACGCACAGTAGACACCTAATTCTGGCACTTTTGAAAATCCTGGCCTATATCACACAACCTGCCTCCTCAGACTAGATTGGTTCTGATAGTTCAGCAGGTGTCAGCAAACCCTGCCGGCGTGGCTTCCCTTGACTAGTGAGTTCTGTGCATGGGAAGCATGTTCTCAGATTGTCAAACTGTGGAGTCTGATGCGCAGCCTCCAAGTCCCTGATGTGGGTTTGCAAATGCCAGCTAGAGTTCTTCTCCCTTGCACTGCTTTGCATTGACGCGTTGTCAGAATTGCCACTTTGTGCACGTTCTCGCTCACCCACTCCCTACATCGCTTGCTAAGGATTTCCACCACTGCACTCCACTCCTGCACTCCAGGCATTTAAACCCTGGTTTTCTCCACCCTGAGAAGCCCGGATTTCCTCTCGCACACATTACAGGCCCCGCCTGCAATAAAAGTGCTCTCTCACACTTTAACCCCTCCTCCCCGTTTTGTGTTCAGCGATGTAGTCATAGCGCACTGACCGCAGCGGCCAGCCTAGGCCTCGCAAGGGCTCCTACAAAGGGGGATGGCTTTGGTTCCCTGCACGCCACGGCCGTTTTACTGCGGTCTGCGTCATTTACTGCCCAGCGCTCTCGCCCAGTCTAACACAACCCCCAAGGAAATAGAAGGGTATCTTAGAACAGGTATGGACATGTCACTGAAATGATTTTAGGTAGCTGAAGGCAATTCACGGGTCAGAGGCTTCTTTTTCCTCTTTATTATCTGCACCCACCCAACCCCAACATGGTTAATAAACCAGTCAGATTTTGATGGATGATAGGCGGATTTTTCTCTTAAAGTTCTGTTGTTTGGGAAGCGCTTTTCGCTCCCTAGAAAACCCAGCTGAGCTCTTGGGGTCAGTGGGAAAGACACCAAACCAGGAGCAGTGAAAGGCACTGCCCAACCTAAGCATGGTAACCAGGAGCTAATGGCTAATTCGTTCTCTAACTTAATTTAGCACAACACCCCTGATGTAAGAGAAGCAAACATGGGAAGCAAACATCCTCCGTTTCCCGGCTCTCTTCTCTCCGGAATAACGAGACGTTAGTTTGTGCATCATTCACTCCAAGTCCCCTGGATCCAAGTAATTTGCTACAGGCCTGTAAGTAACTGACTGCTGAAATGGAAAGAGTTTTTTGGGTACCTTGGAACCCTGGGTTCTAGCTATTTACATGGATTTTGTTTTAAACCTGCCAAAGTGTAGAGACAATCGAAGATCATTCAGAGGCTAGAAGGAACTCAAGGTGTAAAGAGCTTGGCACAATGGGGCCCTGCTCTCAGAGCCATCTTCCAGCCACACCTGTGTAACAAATCACTAATAAAGCCAACACCCTGCCTCTGATTTAGGTGCGGTTTGGGCAGATTAGACCCTGCTCCTGGAAAACTCATGGTGGCTCCTGTTTTGGGGTTAGAGTGCAGCGTTCCCAGCAAGGAAGGTGACTTCGCTGGGTTACGTTTGTCTCCAGTGGGAGCTAGAGCTGATTGTGGTTTCAGCTGGCGCCGCAGTGCAAGCGCGAGAGATAAGGGTACCCTGCCTCGAAACTCAGAAGTATTCTGTGAAGGTTCTTCCATGCCGCTTTGCATGCTCATAGAAATACCCTTTTCTTGAACAGGCAAATTTTCACTGACAAATCAGTATTTACTTTGCATTCTGTCAGTTGCTGCTTCATTATCTACACAAAACTAATTACTTTGATTTTATATTTTGTGACAGAGCTCAATCACGTACCCTGACTATGATTTTAGCTTTCCCATAACCCTTCCCCCCTCCAGCTCAGGAATGTGAAAATTAAATATCAAGGGCTTTACAATTTTTAAGTGCAGATAAAGTTATTTAAAATTTCATCACTTCTCTCTCATGCTATGATTGTCAACTGCTGCAAGTGAATAAATTAATTCTTCCAGGTCATTCATAATTCATCCCAGCTTTTTCTGTCTTCTTCTCTGTATCCCATTAGCCAGGATTTTGATTTGCTGTGGGATATATTACTTGTTGGGGGATGGAGGTAAACCCATAACTAACACTAAAAAGCTACAGACAAAATCTTTCTTCTTTTTTTTTTTTTTACTACCTCATCTTTTATCTTTTTATTTATAGTCTCAAATGTATCTTATGAAAATATTTCACAGAATAGATTGCTGCGCAAGGACATTATATTTTCCTGTATATCCTTTTCTTTTTCCTCTCTGAAAGATTCACAAGTAAATATATTTTTTAAAATCTCCCCACCCCCTCCCTTCCAAAAAAACCTCCATTTCATCTCACCAAGACTTCTTCTTTGATGGCATTTTTTATTCAACACCACTCGATGTTAACTGCATCCTCTAGTACCTAAAATGGGCAATGTAGGGTTACAGAGGTCATCCAAATCTTCTCCTCATTGTGAATTTCAATTCTCCTGTTTCTAAAACTTAGCAGAGACATGTCTTTCTGTCTTCGCTTCCGTCATAAGTCACAGCTCCCCATGCCAACGTGATGCATACAAAACCCTCCCAAAGTTTAGTGGGAAGCGGGAAATGGGTCCGGAATCGTATTCATACAAATGCTAGAAGGATAACTGAATGGCTCCTTTAAAGATGTAACAGGAAGCCAGGCAGGGAAGTGAGGAAGATTCTAGCAGTATTTCAGGAGTGGAGTTAGGGTTGCCAGGTGTCCAGTTTTCACCCCTAACTCCTGCTCAAAAAGGGACCCAGGTGGTTCTGGTCAGTGCTGCTGACTGGGCCATTCAAAGTCCATTCAGCCATGCAGTCGCTGGCTGGAGCTGAGGCAGGTTCTCCACGATGGGAGGCTCCATGCACTGGCCCTGCCCCAAGTACCAGCAAAAATATTGAAATCTCTGACAACTGAAAAGTTTGCAGTTTTCTGTAGCTACAAATGTTTGTTTTCAGCTTTTTGACAAAATAAAAAACACAGACAAAAATGGAAATTTTTGCAAGAAAAGGTATTTTTGTCAGAAATGCCCTGTTTTTAATCAGAAGAAAGATCTTGATGGATTTTCTTCCCTCCCCAGGACTTGTGGCTAATAATCTAATTTCTGCTTTTTTTATTACTGGAATTAACAAGTCCTTTTACATTATTATAGGCACGTGTGTTGTACGTGAGCTCCTCTTCGCTCTCTCAAATTATCCTTTAGTGTCTTCAGTTCACCCTACCTCAGAGAATTTGCTAAAGCTGAGAAGGTCTGTAATTCAAAAACGGCATATGGAATCTCCTCTTGAATTGTAACTAAATATTCTCTCTCTCTGTTTTTTACTAGCAAAAATAATTAAATGAAGAGAAAACACACACACAAAGGATTGACCGTGAGTGGTTATTAAATTCTGTATTGTGCTCACATGTAATGCAATTTGATATACCCCACGTTCCCCAGGAATTTAGTCAACTTTATAGTCAAGACATAGCCTGGCTCTACTTGCGCTGAACACAGAGGGTACGTCTAGACTACAGGCTTTTGTCGACGGAAGTTTTGTCGACAGATGCTGTCGACAAAGCTTCTGTCAACAAAGAGAGTCTAGACTACATTCAGTTCTGTTGACAAAGCAAGCTGCTTTGTCGACATGGCAGTGTAGACGCAAAGGACAGTTTAGATGCAATAACGCTGTCTGGCGACAGAACTCTGTCAACAAAAGGTGTTATGCCTCGTAAAATGAGGTTTACCAGCGTCAACAAAACTGCTGAGTTCTGTCGACGTTATTTCGACAGAACTCGGCGGTAGTGTAGACGCAGGTTTAGTTTTGTCGACAAAAGTCTGAGCAGCTCTGCAGGGTTAATAGCTTGATTTTAATTCCATTAGTTTTGGCCTGGAAGAGAAACTTCTGGGGAGGCCACTTTAAAAAAAAATCCCCAATATCTTGCTCCATCAGTGTTCAACACCTTCCAGGCTTTCTGCAGTTTACTGACACCCCTGCGGGTGTTGTCTCTTCCATGCCCATTGCCCCAGGCACTCACTTCTGCCCACCCTCCAAGCAAAGAGGAGACAGACATCACAAGTTCTCCATTTCAGTCATTCCCAGCCCCTTAGTTCGGCCATTATTTTTCTCTCTCTTTAGATAGCCGGGCGATTGCCAGTTCCTGCAGTTCCCCAGGCTGAATGAGATCACCGCTTTCTTCTTTCACCTCCTTCCCCTGAGCCGGGCAGGCGCGTTTCTGCCGACAGCCTCACACAGGTACGCACGGGAAATGCCTTCCCATGTTGGATGGGCTCAGCACAGAGCACACTTCTCCTTTGCATCAGAAAGAAGGCAGTTTTGTACGTCGGGCCTTTGCAAGTCAAAACACCCGAATGGCGTGCGTGGCGGGTGGTGTTGGAACTGTCTCGGGAGGCAGACATATTGCTCCCTACAGTTGCAAGGTGTGTAGCCACAGACGCACCTGTAAAGAGATTGCAAACTATGCTCCTCTTCATGGCTGGCCCAGCCATCTCCCTGTTCTTTGTCGAGTCACATTACTGCCAGCCCTCCCGAGTCGGTGCTGTGGGGGGAGGGGGGGAGGGCAGGACTAGCCCTGCATCCAACCCCAGCGAGAGGGAAAGGCTTGCCTTACGCCTGCCCGCCGTACATATGCACGGAACCCAGATGTAGCTTTGTGGCCATTATATCTTCCTGCTTTGGGTTTACGTTTACAAGGACCAGCAAAGAGCGGCAATGCAGTGGCTAACTTCCCTGCAGTTGGAGCTCTTCCCCCTCCAGTCACAAAGAGGAGCTCTTGTTCTAAACTCTGCTTCCCTCCTTTATAATCACAGCTTAGCGCCTTTCCCTGTAGGGCTTCATCTTTAAATAGGCCCGGCCCATCCGCGCCTCCACATAGTAGGATTTGCTTCTCAGGCCCACTTTAACCCTTTTGTTGCCTAAGCGTGAGGTACAAAGTCCATGAGAGGGATAAAGGTGCAGAGGCCTAGAGAGCTGCAGCAGTGCACGGAATAACGTTACCCTCACATCCAACAGGCCTAGATGAAAATACACCAGAAAGAGGAAGGCAGGGAAGCACATGAAGGCATTTCTGAACAGGCCACGTGGCGCGTCTTGAAGCACGGTTTCAAAGGGGAGGAGGAGCTGACAATAATTGCAGAGGTCCGGGGAGACCTTCTGTCAGAATTCATTGAAGGCCCAGAACAGAAGCCACAGGAGGAGGAGAGGATGGGGTAGGGAGAAAAACCCATAATAAAAGTGAGAAGGATGACAACACAGTGCACTGACTGAAAAGGAGCAGAGTCTGGAACAAGAAAGGGCCACACAGCTTGGTGGAATACCACCAGTTTTCTATCACACCCACCCCCACACAAAGATTGGCTGCCTTGGGAATTCCTCCCTCGTTTAATCCTGATCTTGACATTCTAATTCATCATCCCTGCAGGCCACCCCTGACATAGCTTCACTGGGCTTATTATTATTACAACCCCAGAACGTCCTGGTGAGACCTCTATTAGCGCTGGGCAGGAGTCTTGTGACAAAGCACTTTCTTGCCCTGAAAACATCCATTTGTCAGAACAGCAACTCTTCGCATGCAAAGGTCAGGTTAGGCGAAGCTGTGGCGGGAAAGATTTCTCAGACACACAAGGGAAGTTGTAGTACGCTGAGAGAGAACGCAGCCTTAGCATAGCCACTGGATTGGAGGCTAGGCCACTCGCCAAGGGTGCGTCAGACCCAGGCTCATGTAGCTACATGAATGAGCCAATTGGCTAGAAAGGGGTCAGTGGATCTTTTCATTGAAGAAGAAAAATCGCAAAGGTTCTCAGTTTCATCGGGAACGATTTTTGAAATCTCAAACGCATCCACGATTTGGAAACCCAACCCCCACATTCAGTTACATCACATGAAGTCAGACAGCAGAGTGACAAATCTCATAAGTGCAAATGCAAGAAATCTAAATACTAAGGCGAGTGAACTGGAGGGCTTGGTATTACATGAGGTCCGTGATATAAACAGCATGGGTAGATGTTAGCAGAGGTTGGGCTCTGTGCGTGTGCGTGTGATCCCAGCCCTGCGCAGACAGCTGGCACAACAGACCCCTAGCAAACCGCCCAATCACCACAAGATCTGCTAAAGGAAGAAGGCACCCAGCCAGATTTCTTGTTGACAAAGCACAGTCCTAATATCCCTCAGACTCTACTGGATCACTAATACGTACATGCCCACGACAATGGACCAGCTCAGTGAATGGCAGGACTTTCCATTCCTCACTCAGTCGACCTCCCCCCACTCTAAAATACACCTTTATACCCTGATACAAACAAGTTAGTTGCTGCCCCTGAGGTTGCTAGTTACCACACATCACCTTGTATACATTGGTTCAATTAAAACATTTCCATGCTGCCATCCTGACCTTATCCTTTAGGAGGGCTCAGACTTCTCCTGTAAGTCACTGGGATTTGCTGATTCTGTCCCTACCACCGGGTCCTTCCGCATCAGGGACAGGAGTGGGGTGGTATCGCTTCTTTTCTCTAATTCACATTGTACGGACGGGTTCTGATCCTGCACCACTGCATGGCTTAGCTTCTCTGTCCCGCCCGGCACTGGCTGCTTCCTTCATTATGACCTTTGAAATCTCTAGAGGAAACTACTCTTCTTTGGTACCTTTGCTTCTTCAGACACCCCCTTGGAGCATTTGCTGCCGTCACACACCAGCTACACAATCACTCAGCTAGACCCTTGCAAGGACAGCGACCATAGGGATGGGTTAGTGAACGTTCCGCGGTGGAAACATTGAACCATTCGGAAAGTCGGTCTCTTGCGGCAGAGACCACTGGAAATGCACCACAAACCAGTTCTAGCTGGTTTGCTTGTTTCTTGCTTGTATGATATCTCATAGACTCATAGACTCATAGACTTTAAGGTCAGAAGGGACCATTATGATCATCTAGTCTGACCCCCTGCACAGTGCAGGCCACAGAATCTCGCCCACCCCTCTTAGAATAATCCTCTCACCTATGTCTCAGATATTGAAGCCTTCCAATACTTTGAAGGCCCCAACATGCAGAGAGTCCTTCAGCTGTGATCTGTGCCCAATGCTACAGAGGAAGGCGAAAAACCTCCAGGGCCTCTGCCAATCTACCCTGGAGGAAAATTCCTTCCTGACCCCAAATATGGCGATCAGCTAAACCCTGAGCATGTGGGCAAGACTCACCAGCCAGACACCATATCTGTCTCAGGTGCAGCATGGCCCTCATTGCCACCGTTTCTGAGGGCCTCGCTATCTGTAATGTGCTGATTCCCTCCACACCACTGTGAGGCAACCAAGTGCTATTATCCCCAGTGTACAGTTGGGAAACTGAGGCACAGATAGGCTCAGTGACCTGACCAAGGCCACATAGGAAGCCCGTATTACAGCAGAGACTGGAATCCTAACCCTCCCAGTTCCCTCAGATTCTTCCTTTCTTCTTTTTGCAGCTTAGCACAGACACAACTTTTTTTTCCCTTCCAGGAATTTCTCAGTATTTAGTTGACAACAGTATAAATCTTCCCTTAGAGCCCCAGCATCTCCGAGTTGATTACCCTTAATTATGGATGCCCTGTTCTCTTGCAAGCTATCTAAAAGAGCCATCAGTAGTAATGAAACATTGATTATTCAGTCAACTGTATGTCATTGATTAACATGTTGCATTCAGAAAAGCAGGAGCTATAAGGAAATGGAGCCATCTAGGCATCGTATAGATGGCAATGCAACTGGGAGAGGGCTGAAAGCAAACTCTTCTGTACAACCAAATGGCCCAGAGGATCAGTTTTAATTGGTGAAGATGCGACCACAACTCATTTGTAAAGGATTGTAAGTAGCCTTCCTTTAGAGAAGTCCCTCTGGGGTAGTGACAACCTGTGGCCTTGCCCCAGACATTTACCGTGTGAGGGTAATTCTGACAATCTCAGGCAGGTACAGATTGCTGAGGGGTAAGTGAGGGGAGAGTTTCCTGTTGTCTGCAACTCTGCTTAAAATACCAGCAGTTTCACACCCTCCTGAGGTGTCACCTCTCCTGCACTTCCGGTGGACGTGCCACACGACCTGCCCAGCAGCTGTTGGGGTAGCTCTCCAGGTTGGCTGTTAATCCGGGTGGTGGGGGGAGAAAAGGGGTCTAGGCTCTCTGGAGTACCCCACTTTCTGGCAGGCAGCTCTCCGGAGCCAGACACTGGTGAATGTGCACAGTGCTGGGGAATTGTGTGTGGATTTGTGAAGGAGGGGTGTTTGCGGGCGTGAGGAACTCTCTCTGCGTATGTGTGAATGGTCGGGTGGTTGTGTTTCATTGTGTCTAGGGAGTTATCTTGAGGGATTTTGTGTTGAGATTTTGGGTGTGAGGGTTTTGTTGTGGAGTTTGTATGTCACGAATTCATTGTTTCTAAGTTTCCACAAGAGAATTAAAGTTCTTTAACATTAATCTTACCAGTTGCACAAATCTTTTAAACATTTCCTCAGCTTGATGTTAAAATCAAAACTAACAGGATAAAACTGCATTGTGATAAAAAAAAATGATCAAGAGGAACAATTGTAATTACATATCAGGCTAAGATGCTTTTAAAAGACACTCTTCACTGGGAAATATGAAGAAAATGCTTCACTTTAAAATGATTCATGGCAGTTTGTAACTTTGTAAAGTTTCTTTTTCCTTTATCTCTTACCCACTGACCTGTTGGAAACACTTCCCTTCTCCATTTGAAATGTTTAAGGTTGGCATGAATTATTGAAAATGTGTTCTTGCTGCATGCCAGGGAACAGAAGGTGGAACGGTCACTTTTGATAGTACAAAGTGATCTCACAATCTTTGTTTTTAATTTGCTTTCACTGCTGGAAAAAATGTGTCTTCTTTTCCCTCCCATCGGCTCTGAGAACATGGTGGGGGAAAAAAATGTGTTGCCACAGTTGGTGGTTTACAGACACCACAATCATTTTACATAAGAGCAGGAGACGTTTCTTCTCAATGGCATAAAGCTAATTGGCGCATGGGCTGGCAAGAGGGAAAAAGTCATTAAGAAAGAACCGAGACAGGAGAGTAAACGCATGTTTCTTGTTTAAAATCCCAATTTATTATGTCAGAAGGAGCTTAAGGGAGTTATGCAGCCGGCTTCCACAGAGATCCAATCAAACTCTCGGGACCTTCTGACGATCCCAGCCAGAGGGCTTCTTGTTGACTTAAATACATTATTTTTGCTTTGACGATGTTATAAATGTATAAACCCAGCAGGGTCAGGGCTGGGATGTACTTGGATGGAAGACAAGCAAGGGAACCCAGGTACAACAGTAAGGGATGTGTGTGACATAGGGGGTTGGACCTTCTGAGTCAGTAGAAGGATTACAGTTTTATGACAAAACATTTGGCCCTAGCTGCGGCTGGTCACTGAAGATGAGTAAGTAACCTCGGGGGTTTGTAATGGAGATCTGCCTGTTGTGCTCATGCCTGCCTTGCCACTTGTGTTGCGTCCAGGCTGCAATCGTGGCCAACCCCAGGGTTGAAGCATGAGACTCTAGAGTTTGAACCTAAGACTGGCCAGACCAGGTCAGACCAAAGGTCCCTCTAGAACAGTCTCCTGTGTGCCGACAGTAGCCACAGCCAGGTGCTTCAGAGGGAATGAACAGACCAGGGCAATTTCAGGCGATCCAACCCCTGTTGTCCAGGGTTAGCTTCTAGCATTTGCAGGTTTTGGGATGCGCAGAAAAGGGTGCTGGCCTGAATGTGCAGGCTAGGGGTTATGGCTTGCCCCTGGCTGCCTCTGCCCCAAAGAGACTGAGGTTCTTATCCCAATTCAAGGACTGGGGGACTGGACTCGATGACCTCTCGAGGTCCCTTCCAGTCCTAGTGTTCTGTGATTCAGGCTACAGAGTGAGAGAGAACCTGGAGAGTTCTATCTCAGAAAAGGGGTCTCGGGGCACGTGGCCAGGCCACTCAAACTAAGGACCCGACTGCTTCATTGAAACCTGCATGAGAGCAAATGAAAAAACTGCGAATATTATGAAAGGCAGGGTTACAAGAACACTACAATTCTAGGACACCCTCGGGTAACATTGGAAAGATAAGGAACTACTTGGCCTAGATAAGGGACTACACCCCTTCCTGAAGACCTGATAAGGGATGGAAAACCAGTTTCACCCCTGCTATGCCTGGTGAATTTGACCAATATTGTACTCTGCTGACTTCTGAGCCGCAGTCTGCTGGGATGCCGGTAGCATGGCTACATTAGCCCCAGGATAGTGTAACCTGGGAAGGATCGGAGCAGGTCTCTGAACCAAGCCTGCAGCTAAGTATCCCAAATGGCTCAGCAGCCTTAGACGTGCCCACCAAGCCTCCTATCTCCCACGAGACTGTTCTCAGTGCCAGGCTCTCTGGATACGTTACTCTGAGCTGCACCCAAAAGCTGGTTTGTGGTGTTGCTAATGGAGGATAGTTGTCGTCCCAGAAGTGGCTGCATTTCCTTTGAGGATGAACTGATCTTTATACTGTGTCCACAGCCTGCAAAGCGCTTTGCTGCGCTTTTGTATGGCAGGCTCTCTGTTGAGATGGAACATGCTATCATCCAAGTAGGCGTGCGGGGTGATTAGAGAAGTTGGTGTACAGCTAATGCCTTCCGCGTGGTTAGTTCATTATTTCCCTCTGAAATCAAGAGGGATCTGCATTATGAATATATATATATTAAACCATGATGGTCGTGTCATATTTATTCTGTATCTATAATATTTTATGGCGTGTTATTTGATTGTGTTTTACAGCCCTTTCTATAACAACAGCCTAATCACAGATATTTAAGCCAAACCACATTCCCACGACAAATTTATAATCATTTTTATCATCAACAAGCCAGAAATTTATGCACAGTAAACAAGTGAGGAGCCCACTCCATCATGTCGGCTTAAGGACCCTTCATTGAAGACATATAATCTAGCATTGCAAATGACTTCGCATGGGATTGTATTCCCATGGCTACGGAAGGCCCGCTGCAGACATACAAGCTTCTCTGGGCCGGCAGAACCGCGAAAGGAAAACATTGTGTGTCTGCCCCCTCTTCTCCATCCACCAGGGATGCAAGGAGGAGCTGGGGGATGGAAAGACTTGGACACGAGCATGCATGCTCGTCAGCACCCCGCATTCTCACTTCTGCCTCGTTGCTGGCTTTGTCCTCATCCCTGGCTTCCCAGCACTAGCACTGCCCTCCCTGGCATGCGGCCGAGCCCTCTACAATAATCAATTCCACAATCGTCTCTGCTACCATCCATCCTGGGTCCTTCGCGTGGTTTTTAGCCTCTGTGATTTCAGCCTCGTGACGCGCCCATCGCACCAAGAAGTGTTGCCCTGACTGAACAGAGGATGGACCAGCTCACCAGAGAATTTCAGGCTCCAATGTCAGTCCCTAAAGAGCAGTGTTTATCTTCCCCTGAAATTCAGGCCACTCTCTTTTCGGTGCCAAATTTAGGCAGGTGAGTGTGAAGCTTGTGGGCCTACGTGCCTTGCACCATGTGGTCATGCCTGGATTGCATCAGTCACATGCTGCTTCCCGCACAAGAGCATCCGTCTTCTACAGGGCCACCCTTCCATGAGCAGGTGGCTCTGGGTGCCCCCCCCGTCCCCACGGCTGACACGGGATATGAAGGCATCTCATGCTGGGCACCACAGGGCAGGCACGTGTCTACCTGTAAGCACTGCGGGGTTCTCCAGGCAGAGAGAAAAGCAGGATGTACTATCACCACTGTCTTCCAGAGGACACCCCCATTGTGCCATGCCAACAGTCATGAAGAATGAGCACAGTCGTTCCACAGCTGTTCATATCGCCCTGTAGCACCAGACCTTAGAACATCTCCCTGGCCATCCACAGAGCCAAATCCTCCTCTCAGCAAAAGTCCTGCCTCCACGGAGCCCTCATGTAAGTGAGGTAAGAATCTGCTCCAGAGCACTCCGCTTGTATTTAAGCAAGTGTCAGTCGAAAAGGAGGCTCTGACACCATCACAAAACCTGTCAGCATCACAGCCCGTCATTAGGAAGGGTGCTCTCAATCAACCTTTGAGCCAGCAATCAAATCGCCAGCCCAACAAATATCCACATCAATTAAGGATGTTTTCTAGTTCAATTACAGCCTTCCATAAACAGACACAAAATCCCCCATAATTACTGCAAAATAGAGCCGGGGAAAGGCAAAGAAAAAAATAGCTTTCACCCGTCACTGTGCACACAAAACCCAAAGATGAATGACAGCACCATTATATGCATCACTCGCTCCATACGACTTGAATTCACACCCGTTCCGTGCCAAGTCCAGGGCGCCAGATCCTCCGCCGATGTGCATTGGCTTAGCTCTCTCGAGGCGTAGCCAACTTGATTGAAAGCAGCTGAGGATGCAGCCGATATTCCGCATTATAGCACGGCGCTCTGAGATGCGACATGTGAACAAGATTATATTCCTAATGAGGGATGGTTTACAAATACTTAACGCACTAATATGAGACAACATTTACTTGCGATTTCTCATGGAGCTTGGGCGACAGGGGAATCATTACCCTTATTTGTAAAGTGATGATCACTGTTAAACATGCTCTATGTTATTCCTAATGTTTTAATTTAGCAGCTCCCTGTCTCTGCTCTGGATTGCAGCCTCCAAAGATCGTGCAGACGAGCTCGATTAAGTGGGGACAGTCAGCACC